>NC_088925.1:17500-317500 GCF_038396675.1 Hydra vulgaris | reverse complement strand
TATTTTTATTTAATTCATGTTCGCAATGAAAAACATATAAGTTTAATAAAGTATCGTCTTTTATTGCATTTTTTAATTTATACGGTACTAAACTCATCTTTGATATTAAATTATTATTCTTATTCAAATTTTGCCGGAACTCATAAAAAAATTAATATCCACACTTATGCATGTTTTGATGCGTTTCATAATAAAATTCGAATATTCCTGTACTAACGAGGGTTTTATAAATATTTATTATTTCGATGATATCATCAATGTAAGAACGTAAAAATCTACAATTTACAGTAGTGATATAAACATCTTTTGGTGTCACCTCAACTACTGTTACGCTATTTATATCAATATTTTTTATCAAATCTATATATTGTGGTACTGTTGGTATCGTATACGTGTTTATATTAAAAATTGCATACCGGTCATTATTTTTATAATAAAAATATACCATTGACGGATATATATTAATATACCTTGCCTTTATGCTATTATAAATGACATCCGATATAATTTGTTGATAATTGATCAGATGATCAACATCAACTCTTGCAAGTATTATACTTGTTGTTGCATTGATCATAAAGAAATATATATTAATAACGTTATCATCATTATCATCAATATCATCGTCACTATCATCATATTTTTTCAATATATTTACAACCATTTTTTTTAAACTATATTATGTCATTAAAAATAATTCAAATCTATCACGCCCAATTAATACAATCATTCCTAAAAATATTTAAAAATAATCGTCAAAATGTTTTTAACTGGGTATCATGGTTAAATATTTCAATTTTTTTATAGATGGGTTCTTGATTATCATATTTTGACATAATTACTCGATGTAATATTTTTGATACTGAATCAAACGATATACGATATTCTAGTTTTGACATCATTTTTTGTGCGGCATTATTTTTAATTATTTTATAATTATTGGCATTATTTTATAATTATTAGCATTATTTTATAATTATTTTATAATACGGCATTATTTTATTTTACGGCATAATTTTATAATACGGCATTATTTACGGCATAATTTTAATTTAATTTTATTTACGGCATAATTTTATAATATGGCATTATTTTATAATTATTGTTCTTGTAGTGGATCATTACGTAAAAATATTCAAATCATGAAAAAACTTTAATAATAGAGGATATATTATCCATTGATCATAAAATGGTCGATTTTTTTCATTAAAGGTCGACACATATACGACATATTCTTGGAAATTGGTTTCGCAAATATATATGTCCCAATTTGTTGAAGTCATTATTATTTATTTAAAAAAATATAGTTCAATTTTATTATCATACAATAATAATCCCATTATTATTCCTCATATAAACTATCGGGTTATCCAAATTTATTGATCTCACATTATCAACAGTTATAGGAGTACCCGGACCTATATGATATAAATCATTTATCATCGGTTCAAGATTTACGTTGATCACATCGAAAGTAAATTTTTTATTGAGCTGATAAAATTTTTTATTTGATCGATTAAATTTGTTTAATAATATTTGTAATTAATTCATATTTATATTCATGTTGTTTTATTATTTCGCGATTTATTTTGTTATACCGATGAAGTGCTTGTGAGATTATTGCGATCTCATAAAAATGATCCATACACCTCGCACTTATATATATAATAAACGGTTTTTCACCGCCAAACACAAGCATTGAACAAACATCATCTGGTCTTAAGAAGCAACGAACAAGTCGATTAAAATCTTCTTCCATTTTATGAATTAATATGATATTATATTCAAATTTAACAAAAAATAATAAAATTATTATATTTTTTGCTCATTATATTTAATACATTCTAATAATACTTTGTTATAATTTAATATTAATTTATCAACGAATTCTTTTATTGTACTTGTGGTTTCATAGCAATATTTTTTCATTTTTCTATTTATTATGTGATAATAAATATCTGTACGATTTTCAATCCGTTTTATTTCTTCGCAATGATAAATATTTATATTCTTTTTTATTTTATAATCGATAGATACTTTTATCGATATATATTTTGATATAAATAATTCGTAAATTAATATTACTTCCGTTTTATAATCACCCACTCGAAATAATAAATATATTTTTGCTAGTGCGTTAATACATAAAATATAATATGTCTTATTGTCGACATTTGGTATAAATGTCTCGTAAATTTGTAATAATGATATTACATAATTACTGATAATATCAGTATCGATTTTTAGTGTATTAGTTAGTACGGTTACCAATATTATATTTTTATTTAATTCATGTTCGCAATGAAAAACATATAAGTTTAATAAAGTATCGTCTTTTATTGCATTTTTTAATTTATACGGTACTAAACTCATCTTTGATATTAAAATATTATTCTTATTCAAATTTTGCCGGAACTCATAAAAAAATTAATATCCACACTTATGCATGTTTTGATGCGTTTCATAATAAAATTCGAATATTCCTGTACTAACGAGGGTTTTATAAATATTTATTATTTCGATGATATCATCAATGTAAGAACGTAAAAATCTACAATTTACAGTAGTGATATAAACATCTTTTGGTGTCACCTCAACTACTGTTACGCTATTTATATCAATATTTTTTATCAAATCTATATATTGTGGTACTGTTGGTATCGTATACGTGTTTATATTAAAAATTGCATACCGGTCATTATTTTTATAATAAAAATATACCATTGACGGATATATATTAATATACCTTGCCTTTATGCTATTATAAATGACATCCGATATAATTTGTTGATAATTGATCAGATGATCAACATCAACTCTTGCAAGTATTATACTTGTTGTTGCATTGATCATAAAGAAATATATATTAATAACGTTATCATCATTATCATCAATATCATCGTCACTATCATCATATTTTTTCAATATATTTACAACCATTTTTTTTAAACTATATTATGTCATTAAAAATAATTCAAATCTATCACGCCCAATTAATACAATCATTCCTAAAAATATTTGAAAATAATCGTCGCAATGTTTTTAACTGGGTATCATGGTTAAATATTTCAATTTTTTTATAGATGGGTTCTTGATTATCATATTTTGACATAATTACTCGATGTAATATTTTTGATACTGAATCAAACGATATACGATATTCTAGTTTTGACATCATTTTTTGTGCAGCATTATTTTTAATTATTTTATAATTATTGGCATTATTTTATAATTATTGGCATTATTTTATAATTATTTTATAATACGGCATTATTTTATTTTACGGCATAATTTTATAATACGGCATTATTTACGGCATAAATTTAATTTAATTTTAATTACGGCAAAATTTTATAATACGGCATTATTTTATAATTATTGTTCTTGTAGTGGATCATTACGTAAAAATATTCAAAATCATGAAAAAACTTTAATAATAGAGGATATATTATCCATTGATCATAATATGGTCGATTTTTTTCATTAAAGGTCGACACATATACGACATATTCTTGGAAATTGGTTTCGCAAATATATATGTCCCAATTTGTTGAAGTCATTATTATTTATTTAAAAAAATAAAGCTCAATTTTATTATCATACAATAATAATCCCATTATTATTCCTCATATAAACTATCGGGTTATCCAAATTTATTGATCTCACATTATCAACAGTTATAGGAGTACCCGGACCTATATGATATAAATCATTTATCATCGGTTCAAGATTTACGTTGATCACATCGAAAGTAAATTTTTTATGGAGCTGATAAAATTTTTTGATTCATCGATTAAATTTGTTTATTAATATTTGTAATTAATTCATATTTATATTCATGTTGTTTTATTATTTCGCGCTTTATTTTGTTATACCGATGAAGTGCTTGTGAGATTATTGCGATCTCATAAAAATGATCCATACACCTCGCACTTATATATATAATAAACGGTTTTTTACCGCCAAACACAAGCATTGAACAAACATCATCTGGTCTTAAGAAGCAACGAACAAGTCGATTAAAATCTTCTTCCATTTTATGAATTAATATGATATTATATTCAAATTTAACAAAAAATAATAAAATTATTATATTTTTTGCTCATTATATTTAATACATTCTAATAATACTTTGTTATAATTTAATATTAATTTATCAACGAATTCTTTTATTGTACTTGTGGTTTCATAGCAATATTTTTTCATTTTTCTATTTATTATGTCATAATAAATATCTGTACGATTTTCAATCCGTTTTATTTCTTCGCAATGATAAATATTTATATTCTTTTTTATTTTATAATCGATAGATGTTTTTATCGATATATATTTTGATATAAATAATTCGTAAATTATTATATCTTCCGTTTTATAATCACCCACTCGAAATAATAAATATATTTTTGCTAGTGCGTTAATACATAAAATATAATATGTCTTATTGTCGACATTTGGTATAAATGTCTCGTAAATTTGTAATAATGATATTACATAATTACTGATAATATCAGTATCGATTTTTAGTGTATTAGTTAGTACGGTTACCAATATTATATTTTTATTTAATTCATGTTCGCAATGAAAAACATATAAGTTTAATAAAGTATCGTCTTTTATTGCATTTTTTAATTTATACGGTACTAAACTCATCTTTGATATTAAAATATTATTCTTATTCAAATTTTGCCGGAACTCATAAAAAAATTAATATCCACACTTATGCATGTTTTGATGCGTTTCATAATAAAATTCGAATATTCCTGTACTAACGAGGGTTTTATAAATATTTATTATTTCGATGATATCATCAATGTAAGAACGTAAAAATCTACAATTTACAGTAGTGATATAAACATCTTTTGGTGTCACCTCAACTACTGTTACGCTATTTATATCAATATTTTTTATCAAATCTATATATTGTGGTACTGTTGGTATCGTATACGTGTTTATATTAAAAATTGCATACCGGTCATTATTTTTATAATAAAAATATACCATTGACGGATATATATTAATATACCTTGCCTTTATGCTATTATAAATGACATCCGATATAATTTGTTGATAATTGATCAGATGATCAACATCAACTCTTGCAAGTATTATACTTGTTGTTGCATTGATCATAAAGAAATATATATTAATAACGTTATCATCATTATCATCAATATCATCGTCACTATCATCATATTTTTTCAATATATTTACAACCATTTTTTTTAAACTATATTATGTCATTAAAAATAATTCAAATCTATCACGCCCAATTAATACAATCATTCCTAAAAATATTTGAAAATAATCGTCGCAATGTTTTTAACTGGGTATCATGGTTAAATATTTCAATTTTTTTATAGATGGGTTCTTGATTATCATATTTTGACATAATTACTCGATGTAATATTTTTGATACTGAATCAAACGATATACGATATTCTAGTTTTGACATCATTTTTTGTGCGGCATTATTTTTAATTATTTTATAATTATTGGCATTATTTTATAATTATTGGCATTATTTTATAATTATTTTATAATACGGCATTATTTTATTTTACGGCATAATTTTATATTACGGCATTATTTACGGCATAAATTTAATTTAATTTTAATTACGGCATAATTTTATAATACGGCATTATTTTATAATTATTGTTCTTGTAGTGGATCATTACGTAAAAATATTCAAAATCATGAAAAAACTTTAATAATAGAGGATATATTATCCATTGATCATAATATGGTCGATTTTTTTCATTAAAGGTCGACACATATACGACATATTCTTGGAAATTGGTTTCGCAAATATATATGTCCCAATTTGTTGAAGTCATTATTATTTATTTAAAAAAATATAGCTCAATTTTATTATCATACAATAATAATCCCATTATTATTCCTCATATAAACTATCGGGTTATCCAAATTTATTGATCTCACATTATCAACAGTTATAGGAGTACCCGGTCCTATATGATATAAATCATTTATCATCGGTTCAAGATTTACGTTGATCACATCGAAAGTAAATTTTTTATGGAGCTGATAAAATTTTTTAATTCATCGATTAAATTTGTTTATTAATATTTGTAATTAATTCATATTTATATTCATGTTGTTTTATTATTTCGCGCTTTATTTTGTTATACCGATGAAGTGCTTGTGAGATTATTGCGATCTCATAAAAATGATCCATACACCTCGCACTTATATATATAATAAACGGTTTTTCACCGCCAAACACAAGCATTGAACAAACATCATCTGGTCTTAAGAAGCAACGAACAAGTCGATTAAAATCTTCTTCCATTTTATGAATTAATATGATATTATATTCAAATTTAACAAAAAATAATAAAATTATTATATTTTTTGCTCATTATATTTAATACATTCTAATAATACTTTGTTATAATTTAATATTAATTTATCAACGAATTCTTTTATTGTACTTGTGGTTTCATAGCAATATTTTTTCATTTTTCTATTTATTATGTGATAATAAATATCTGTACGATTTTCAATCCGTTTTATTTCTTCGCAATGATAAATATTTATATTCTTTTTTATTTTATAATCGATAGATGTTTTTATCGATATATATTTTGATATAAATAATTCGTAAATTATTATATCTTCCGTTTTATAATCACCCACTCGAAATAATAAATATATTTTTGCTAGTGCGTTAATACATAAAATATAATATGTCTTATTGTCGACATTTGGTATAAATGTCTCGTAAATTTGTAATAATGATATTACATAATTACTGATAATATCAGTATCGATTTTTAGTGTATTAGTTAGTACGGTTACCAATATTATATTTTTATTTAATTCATGTTCGCAATGAAAAACATATAAGTTTAATAAAGTATCGTCTTTTATTGCATTTTTTAATTTATACGGTACTAAACTCATCTTTGATATTAAAATATTATTCTTATTCAAATTTTGCCGGAACTCATAAAAAAATTAATATCCACACTTATGCATGTTTTGATGCGTTTCATAATAAAATTCGAATATTCCTGTACTAACGAGGGTTTTATAAATATTTATTATTTCGATGATATCATCAATGTAAGAACGTAAAAATCTACAATTTACAGTAGTGATATAAACATCTTTTGGTGTCACCTCAACTACTGTTACGCTATTTATATCAATATTTTTTATCAAATCTATATATTGTGGTACTGTTGGTATCGTATACGTGTTTATATTAAAAATTGCATACCGGTCATTATTTTTATAATAAAAATATACCATTGACGGATATATATTAATATACCTTGCCTTTATGCTATTATAAATGACATCCGATATAATTTGTTGATAATTAATCAGATGATCAACATCAACTCTTGCAAGTATTATACTTGTTGTTGCATTGATCATAAAGAAATATATATTAATAACGTTATCATCATTATCATCAATATCATCGTCACTATCATCATATTTTTTCAATATATTTACAACCATTTTTTTAAAACTATATTATGTCATTAAAAATAATTCAAATCTATCACGCCTAATTAATACAATCATTCCTAAAAATATTTGAAAATAATCGTCGCAATGTTTTTAACTGGGTATCATGGTTAAATATTTCAATTTTTTTATAGATGGGTTCTTGATTATCATATTTTGACATAATTACTCGATGTAATATTTTTGATACTGAATCAAACGATATACGATTTTCAATCCGTTTTATTTCTTCGCAATGATAAATATTTATATTCTTTTTTATTTTATAATCGATAGATGTTTTTATCGATATATATTTTGATATAAATAATTCGTAAATTATTATATCTTCCGTTTTATAATCACCCACTCGAAATAATAAATATATTTTTGCTAGTGCGTTAATACATAAAATATAATATACATAACGATATTCTAGTTTTGACATCATTTTTTGTGCGGCATTATTTTTAATTATTTTATAATTATTGGCATTATTTTATAATTATTGGCATTATTTTATAATTATTTTATAATACGGCATTATTTTATTTTACGGCATAATTTTATAATACGGCATTATTTACGGCATAATTTTAATTTAATTTTATTTACGGCATAATTTTATAATACGGCATTATTTTATAATTATTGTTCTTGTAGTGGATCATTACGTAAAAATATTCAAAATCATGAAAAAACTTTAATAATAGAGGATATATTATCCATTGATCATAATATGGTCGATTTTTTTCATTAAAGGTCGACACATATACGACATATTCTTGGAAATTGGTTTCGCAAATATATATGTCCCAATTTGTTGAAGTCATTATTATTTATTTAAAAAAATATAGTTCAATTTTATTATCATACAATAATAATCCCATTATTATTCCTCATATAAACTATCGGGTTATCCAAATTTATTGATCTCACATTATCAACAGTTATAGGAGTACCCGGACCTATATGATATAAATCATTTATCATCGGTTCAAGATTTACGTTGATCACATCGAAAGTAAATTTTTTATTGAGCTGATAAAATTTTTTATTTGATCGATTAAATTTGTTTATTAATATTTGTAATTAATTCATATTTATATTCATGTTGTTTTATTATTTCGCGCTTTATTTTGTTATACCGATGAAGTGCTTGTGAGATTATTGCGATCTCATAAAAATGATCCATACACCTCGCACTTATATATATAATAAACGGTTTTTCACCGCCAAACACAAGCATTGAACAAACATCATCTGGTCTTAAGAAGCAACGAACAAGTCGATTAAAATCTTCTTCCATTTTATGAATTAATATGATATTATATTCAAATTTAACAAAAAATAATAAAATTATTATATTTTTTGCTCATTATATTTAATACATTCTAATAATACTTTTTTATAATTTAATATTAGTTTATCAACGAATTCTTTTATTGTACTTGTGGTTTCATAGCAATATTTTTTCATTTTTCTATTTATTATGTGATAATAAATATCTGTACGATTTTCAATCCGTTTTATTTCTTCGCAATGATAAATATTTATATTCTTTTTTATTTTATAATTGATAGATGTTTTTATCGATATATATTTTGATATAAATAATTCGTAAATTATTATATCTTCCGTTTTATAATCACCCACTCGAAATAATAAATATATTTTTGCTAGTGCGTTAATACATAAAATATAATATGTCTTATTGTCGACATTTGGTATAAATGTCTCGTAAATTTGTAATAATGATATTACATAATTACTGATAATATCAGTATCGATTTTTAGTGTATTAGTTAGTACGGTTACCAATATTATATTTTTATTTAATTCATGTTCGCAATGAAAAACATATAAGTTTAATAAAGTATCGTCTTTTATTGCATTTTTTAATTTATACGGTACTAAACTCATCTTTGATATTAAATTATTATTCTTATTCAAATTTTGCCGGAACTCATAAAAAAATTAATATCCACACTTATGCATGTTTTGATGCGTTTCATAATAAAATTCGAATATTCCTGTACTAACGAGGGTTTTATAAATATTTATTATTTCGATGATATCATCAATGTAAGAACGTAAAAATCTACAATTTACAGTAGTGATATAAACATCTTTTGGTGTCACCTCAACTACTGTTACGCTATTTATATCAATATTTTTTATCAAATCTATATATTGTGGTACTGTTGGTATCGTATACGTGTTTATATTAAAAATTGCATACCGGTCATTATTTTTATAATAAAAATATACTATTGACGGATATATATTAATATACCTTGCCTTTATGCTATTATAAATGACATCCGATATAATTTGTTGATAATTAATCAGATGATCAACATCAACTCTTGCAAGTATTATACTTGTTGTTGCATTGATCATAAAGAAATATATATTAATAACGTTATCATCATTATCATCAATATCATCGTCACTATCATCATATTTTTTCAATATATTTACAACCATTTTTTTTAAACTATATTATGTCATTAAAAATAATTCAAATCTATCACGCCCAATTAATACAATCATTCCTAAAAATATTTGAAAATAATCGTCGCAATGTTTTTAACTGGGTATCATGGTTAAATATTTCAATTTTTTTATAGATGGGTTCTTGATTATCATATTTTGACATAATTACTCGATGTAATATTTTTGATACTGAATCAAACGATATACGATTTTCAATCCGTTTTATTTCTTCGCAATGATAAATATTTATATTCTTTTTTATTTTATAATCGATAGATGTTTTTATCGATATATATTTTGATATAAATAATTCGTAAATTATTATATCTTCCGTTTTATAATCACCCACTCGAAATAATAAATATATTTTTGCTAGTGCGTTAATACATAAAATATAATATACATAACGATATTCTAGTTTTGACATCATTTTTTGTGCGGCATTATTTTTAATTATTTTATAATTATTGGCATTACTTTATAATTATTGGCATTATTTTATAATTATTTTATAATAAGGCATTATTTTATTTTACGGCATAATTTTATAATACGGCATTATTTACGGCATAATTTTAATTTAATTTTATTTACGGCATAATTTTATAATACGGCATTATTTTATAATTATTGTTCTTGTAGTGGATCATTACGTAAAAATATTCAAATCATGAAAAAACTTTAATAATAGAGGATATATTATCCATTGATCATAATATGGTCGATTTTTTTCATTAAAGGTCGACACATATACGACATATTCTTGGAAATTGGTTTCGCAAATATATATGTCCCAATTTGTTGAAGTCATTATTATTTATTTAAAAAAATATAGTTCAATTTTATTATCATACAATAATAATCCCATTATTATTCCTCATATAAACTATCGGGTTATCTAAATTTATTGATCTCACATTATCAACAGTTATAGGAGTACCCGGACCTATATGATATAAATCATTTATCATCGGTTCAAGATTTACGTTGATCACATCGAAAGTAAATTTTTTATTGAGCTGATAAAATTTTTTATTTGATCGATTAAATTTGTTTATTAATATTTGTAATTAATTCATATTTATATTCATGTTGTTTTATTATTTCGCGCTTTATTTTGTTATACCGATGAAGTGCTTGTGAGATTATTGCGATCTCATAAAAATGATCCATACACCTCGCACTTATATATATAATAAACGGTTTTTCACCGCCAAACACAAGCATTGAACAAACATCATCTGGTCTTAAGAAGCAACGAACAAGTCGATTAAAATCTTCTTCCATTTTATGAATTAATATTATATTATATTCAAATTTAACAAAAACTAATAAAATTATTATATTTTTTGCTCATTATATTTAATACATTCTAATAATACTTTGTTATAATTTAATATTAATTTATCAACGAATTCTTTTATTGTACTTGTGGTTTCATAGCAATATTTTTTCATTTTTCTATTTATTATGTGATAATAAATATCTGTACGATTTTCAATCCGTTTTATTTCTTCGCAATGATAAATATTTATATTCTTTTTTATTTTATAATCGATAGATGTTTTTATCGATATATATTTTGATATAAATAATTCGTAAATTATTATATCTTCCGTTTTATAATCACCCACTCGAAATAATAAATATATTTTTGCTAGTGCGTTAATACATAAAATATAATATGTCTTATTGTCGACATTTGGTATAAATGTCTCGTAAATTTGTAATAATGATATTACATAATTACTGATAATATCAGTATCGATTTTTAGTGTATTAGTTAGTACGGTTACCAATATTATATTTTTATTTAATTCATGTTCGCAATGAAAAACATATAAGTTTAATAAAGTATCGTCTTTTATTGCATTTTTTAATTTATACGGTACTAAACTCATCTTTGATATTAAAATATTATTCTTATTCAAATTTTGCCGGAACTCATAAAAAAATCAATATCCACACTTATGCATGTTTTGATGCGTTTCATAATAAAATTCGAATATTCCTGTACTAACGAGGGTTTTATAAATATTTATTATTTCGATGATATCATCAATGTAAGAACGTAAAAATCTACAATTTACAGTAGTGATATAAACATCTTTTGGTGTCACCTCAACTACTGTTACGCTATTTATATCAATATTTTTTATCAAATCTATATATTGTGGTACTGTTGGTATCGTATACGTGTTTATATTAAAAATTGCATACCGGTCATTATTTTTATAATAAAAATATACCATTGACGGATATATATTAATATACCTTGCCTTTATGCTATTATAAATGACATCCGATATAATTTGTTGATAATTGATCAGATGATCAACATCAACTCTTGCAAGTATTATACTTGTTGTTGCATTGATCATAAAGAAATATATATTAATAACGTTATCATCATTATCATCAATATCATCGTCACTATCATCATATTTTTTCAATATATTTACAACCATTTTTTTTAAACTATATTATGTCATTAAAAATAATTCAAATCTATCACGCCCAATTAATACAATCATTCCTAAAAATATTTGAAAATAATCGTCGCAATGTTTTTAACTGGGTATCATGGTTAAATATTTCAATTTTTTTATAGATGGGTTCTTGATTATCATATTTTGACATAATTACTCGATGTAATATTTTTGATACTGAATCAAACGATATACGATATTCTAGTTTTGACATCATTTTTTGTGCAGCATTATTTTTAATTATTTTATAATTATTGGCATTATTTTATAATTATTGGCATTATTTTATAATTATTTTATAATACGGCATTATTTTATTTTACGGCATAATTTTATAATACGGCATTATTTACGGCATAATTTTAATTGAATTTTAATTACGGCATAATTTTATAATACGGCATTATTTTATAATTATTGTTCTTGTAGTGGATCATTACGTAAAAATATTCAAAATCAAGAAAAAACTTTAATAATAGAGGATATATTATCCATTGATCATAATATGGTCGATTTTTTTCATTAAAGGTCGACACATATACGACATATTCTTGGAAATTGGTTTCGCAAATATATATGTCCCAATTTGTTGAAGTCATTATTATTTATTTAAAAAAATATAGTTCAATTTTATTATCATACAATAATAATCCCATTATTATTCCTCATATAAACTATCGGGTTATCCAAATTTATTGATCTCACATTATCAACAGTTATAGGAGTACAAGGACCTATATGATATAAATCATTTATCATCGGTTCAAGATTTACGTTGATCACATCGAAAGTAAATTTTTTATTGAGCTGATAAAATTTTTTATTTGATCGATTAAATTTGTTTATTAATATTTGTAATTAATTCATATTTATATTCATGTTGTTTTATTATTTCGCGCTTTATTTTGTTATACCGATGAAGTGCTTGTGAGATTATTGCGATCTCATAAAAATGATCCATACACCTCGCACTTATATATATAATAAACGGTTTTTCACCGCCAAACACAAGCATTGAACAAACATCATCTGGTCTTAAGAAGCAACGAACAAGTCGATTAAAATCTTCTTCCATTTTATGAATTAATATGATATTATATTCAAATTTAACAAAAAAAAATAAAATTATTATATTTTTTGCTCATTATATTTAATACATTCTAATAATACTTTGTTATAATTTAATATTAATTTATCAACGAATTCTTTTATTGTAGTTGTGGTTTCATAGCAATATTTTTTCATTTTTCTATTTATTATGTGATAATAAATATCTGTACGATTTTCAATCCGTTTTATTTCTTCGCAATGATAAATATTTATATTCTTTTTTATTTTATAATCGATAGATGTTTTTATCGATATATATTTTGATATAAATAATTCGTAAATTATTATATCTTCCGTTTTATAATCACCCACTCGAAATAATAAATATATTTTTGCTAGTGCGTTAATACATAAAATATAATATGTCTTATTGTCGACATTTGGTATAAATGTCTCGTAAATTTGTAATAATGATATTACATAATTACTGATAATATCAGTATCGATTTTTAGTGTATTAGTTAGTACGGTTACCAATATTATATTTTTATTTAATTCATGTTCGCAATGAAAAACATATAAGTTTAATAAAGTATCGTCTTTTATTGCATTTTTTAATTTATACGGTACTAAACTCATCTTTGATATTAAAATATTATTCTTATTCAAATTTTGCCGGAACTCATAAAAAAATCAATATCCACACTTATGCATGTTTTGATGCGTTTCATAATAAAATTCGAATATTCCTGTACTAACGAGGGTTTTATAAATATTTATTATTTCGATGATATCATCAATGTAAGAACGTAAAAATCTACAATTTACAGTAGTGATATAAACATCTTTTGGTGTCACCTCAACTACTGTTACGCTATTTATATCAATATTTTTTATCAAATCTATATATTGTGGTACTGTTGGTATCGTATACGTGTTTATATTAAAAATTGCATACCGGTCATTATTTTTATAATAAAAATATACCATTGACGGATATATATTAATATACCTTGCCTTTATGCTATTATAAATGACATCCGATATAATTTGTTGATAATTGATCAGATGATCAACATCAACTCTTGCAAGTATTATACTTGTTGTTGCATTGATCATAAAGAAATATATATTAATAACGTTATCATCATTATCATCAATATCATCGTCACTATCATCATATTTTTTCAATATATTTACAACCATTTTTTTTAAACTATATTATGTCATTAAAAATAATTCAAATCTATCACGCCCAATTAATACAATCATTCCTAAAAATATTTGAAAATAATCGTCGCAATGTTTTTAACTGGGTATCATGGTTAAATATTTCAATTTTTTTATAGATGGGTTCTTGATTATCATATTTTGACATAATTACTCGATGTAATATTTTTG
Organism: Hydra vulgaris; assembly: GCF_038396675.1. Classification (NCBI taxonomy): domain Eukaryota; kingdom Metazoa; phylum Cnidaria; class Hydrozoa; order Anthoathecata; family Hydridae; genus Hydra; species Hydra vulgaris. Next base: position 302,579 of record NC_088925.1, on the reverse strand, counting down.
ATACTGAATCAAACGATATACGATATTCTAGTTTTGACATCATTTTTTGTGCAGCATTATTTTTAATTATTTTATAATTATTGGCATTATTTTATAATTATTGGCATTATTTTATAATTATTTTATAATACGGCATTATTTTATTTTACGGCATAATTTTATAATACGGCATTATTTACGGCATAATTTTAATTGAATTTTAATTACGGCATAATTTTATAATACGGCATTATTTTATAATTATTGTTCTTGTAGTGGATCATTACGTAAAAATATTCAAAATCAAGAAAAAACTTTAATAATAGAGGATATATTATCCATTGATCATAATATGGTCGATTTTTTTCATTAAAGGTCGACACATATACGACATATTCTTGGAAATTGGTTTCGCAAATATATATGTCCCAATTTGTTGAAGTCATTATTATTTATTTAAAAAAATATAGTTCAATTTTATTATCATACAATAATAATCCCATTATTATTCCTCATATAAACTATCGGGTTATCCAAATTTATTGATCTCACATTATCAACAGTTATAGGAGTACAAGGACCTATATGATATAAATCATTTATCATCGGTTCAAGATTTACGTTGATCACATCGAAAGTAAATTTTTTATTGAGCTGATAAAATTTTTTATTTGATCGATTAAATTTGTTTATTAATATTTGTAATTAATTCATATTTATATTCATGTTGTTTTATTATTTCGCGCTTTATTTTGTTATACCGATGAAGTGCTTGTGAGATTATTGCGATCTCATAAAAATGATCCATACACCTCGCACTTATATATATAATAAACGGTTTTTCACCGCCAAACACAAGCATTGAACAAACATCATCTGGTCTTAAGAAGCAACGAACAAGTCGATTAAAATCTTCTTCCATTTTATCAATTAATATGATATTATATTATATTCAAATTTAACAAAAAATAATAAAATTATTATATTTTTTGCTCATTATATTTAATACATTCTAATAATACTTTGTTATAATTTAATATTAATTTATCAACGAATTCTTTTATTGTACTTGTGGTTTCATAGCAATATTTTTTCATTTTTCTATTTATTATGTGATAATAAATATCTGTACGATTTTCAATCCGTTTTATTTCTTCGCAATGATAAATATTTATATTCTTTTTTATTTTATAATCGATAGATGTTTTTATCGATATATATTTTGATATAAATAATTCGTAAATTATTATATCTTCCGTTTTATAATCACCCACTCGAAATAATAAATATATTTTTGCTAGTGCGTTAATACATAAAATATAATATGTCTTATTGTCGACATTTGGTATAAATGTCTCGTAAATTTGTAATAATGATATTACATAATTACTGATAATATCAGTATCGATTTTTAGTGTATTAGTTAGTACGGTTACCAATATTATATTTTTATTTAATTCATGTTCGCAATGAAAAACATATAAGTTTAATAAAGTATCGTCTTTTATTGCATTTTTTAATTTATACGGTACTAAACTCATCTTTGATATTAAAATATTATTCTTATTCAAATTTTGCCGAAACTTATAAAAAAATTAATATCCACACTTATGCATGTTTTGATGCGTTTCATAATAAATTCGAATATTCCTGTACTAACGTTTTATAAATATTTATTATTTCGATGATATCATCAATGTAAGAACGTAAAAATCTACAATTTACAGTAGTGATATAAACATCTTTTGGTGTCACCTCAACTACTGTTACGCTATTTATATCAATATTTTTTATCAAATCTATATATTGTGGTACTGTTGGTATCGTATACGTGTTTATATTAAAAATTGCATACCGGTCATTATTTTTATAATAAAAATATACCATTGACGGATATATATTAATATACCTTGCCTTTATGCTATTATAAATGACATCCGATATAATTTGTTGATAATTGATCAGATGATCAACATCAACTCTTGCAAGTATTATACTTGTTGTTGCATTGATCCTAAAGAAATATATATTAATAACGTTATCATCATTATCATCAATATCATCGTTTTTTCAATATATTTACAACCATTTTTTTTAAACTATATTATGTCATTAAAAATAGTTCAAATCTATCACGCCCAATTAATTACAATCATTCCTAAAAATATTTGAAAATAATCGTCGCAATGTTTTTAACTGGGTATCATGGTTAAATATTTCAATTTTTTTATAGATGGGTTCTTGATTATCATATTTTGACATAATTACTCGATGTAATATTTTTGATACTGAATCAAACGATATACGATATTCTAGTTTTGACATCATTTTTTGTGCGGCATTATTTTTAATTATTTTATAATTATTGGCATTATTTTATAATTATTTTATAATACGGCATTATTTTATTTTACGGCATAATTTTATAATACGGCATTATTTACGGCATAATTTTAATTTAATTTTAATTACGGCATAATTTTATAATACGGCATTATTTTATAATTATTGTTCTTGTAGTGGATCATTACGTAAAAATATTCAAAATCATGAAAAAACTTTAATAATAGAGGATATATTATCCATTGATCATAATATGGTCGATTTTTTTCATTAAAGGTCGACACATATACGACATATTCTTGGAAATTGGTTTCGCAAATATATATGTCCCAATTTGTTGAAGTCATTATTATTTATTTAAAAAAATATAGTTCAATTTTATTATCATACAATAATAATCCCATTATTATTCCTCATATAAACTATCGGGTTATCCAAATTTATTGATCTCACATTATCAACAGTTATAGGAGTACCCGGACCTATATGATATAAATCATTTATCATCGGTTCAAGATTTACGTTGATCACATCGAAAGTAAATTTTTTATTGAGCTGATAAAATTTTTTATTTGATCGATTAAATTTGTTTAATAATATTTGTAATTAATTCATATTTATATTCATGTTGTTTTATTATTTCGCGATTTATTTTGTTATACCGATGAAGTGCTTGTGAGATTATTGCGATCTCATAAAAATGATCCATACACCTCGCACTTATATATATAATAAACGGTTTTTCACCGCCAAACACAAGCATTGAACAAACATCATCTGGTCTTAAGAAGCAACGAACAAGTCGATTAAAATCTTCTTCCATTTTATGAATTAATATGATATTATATTCAAATTTAACAAAAAATAATAAAATTATTATATTTTTTGCTCATTATATTTAATACATTCTAATAATACTTTGTTATAATTTAATATTAATTTATCAACGAATTCTTTTATTGTACTTGTGGTTTCATAGCAATATTTTTTCATTTTTCTATTTATTATGTGATAATAAATATCTGTACGATTTTCAATCCGTTTTATTTCTTCGCAATGATAAATATTTATATTCTTTTTTATTTTATAATCGATAGATACTTTTATCGATATATATTTTGATATAAATAATTCGTAAATTAATATTACTTCCGTTTTATAATCACCCACTCGAAATAATAAATATATTTTTGCTAGTGCGTTAATACATAAAATATAATATGTCTTATTGTCGACATTTGGTATAAATGTCTCGTAAATTTGTAATAATGATATTACATAATTACTGATAATATCAGTATCGATTTTTAGTGTATTAGTTAGTACGGTTACCAATATTATATTTTTATTTAATTCATGTTCGCAATGAAAAACATATAAGTTTAATAAAGTATCGTCTTTTATTGCATTTTTTAATTTATACGGTACTAAACTCATCTTTGATATTAAAATATTATTCTTATTCAAATTTTGCCGGAACTCATAAAAAAATTAATATCCACACTTATGCATGTTTTGATGCGTTTCATAATAAAATTCGAATATTCCTGTACTAACGAGGGTTTTATAAATATTTATTATTTCGATGATATCATCAATGTAAGAACGTAAAAATCTACAATTTACAGTAGTGATATAAACATCTTTTGGTGTCACCTCAACTACTGTTACGCTATTTATATCAATATTTTTTATCAAATCTATATATTGTGGTACTGTTGGTATCGTATACGTGTTTATATTAAAAATTGCATACCGGTCATTATTTTTATAATAAAAATATACCATTGACGGATATATATTAATATACCTTGCCTTTATGCTATTATAAATGACATCCGATATAATTTGTTGATAATTGATCAGATGATCAACATCAACTCTTGCAAGTATTATACTTGTTGTTGCATTGATCATAAAGAAATATATATTAATAACGTTATCATCATTATCATCAATATCATCGTCACTATCATCATATTTTTTCAATATATTTACAACCATTTTTTTTAAACTATATTATGTCATTAAAAATAATTCAAATCTATCACGCCCAATTAATACAATCATTCCTAAAAATATTTGAAAATAATCGTCGCAATGTTTTTAACTGGGTATCATGGTTAAATATTTCAATTTTTTTATAGATGGGTTCTTGATTATCATATTTTGACATAATTACTCGATGTAATATTTTTGATACTGAATCAAACGATATACGATATTCTAGTTTTGACATCATTTTTTGTGCAGCATTATTTTTAATTATTTTATAATTATTGGCATTATTTTATAATTATTGGCATTATTTTATAATTATTTTATAATACGGCATTATTTTATTTTACGGCATAATTTTATAATACGGCATTATTTACGGCATAAATTTAATTTAATTTTAATTACGGCAAAATTTTATAATACGGCATTATTTTATAATTATTGTTCTTGTAGTGGATCATTACGTAAAAATATTCAAAATCATGAAAAAACTTTAATAATAGAGGATATATTATCCATTGATCATAATATGGTCGATTTTTTTCATTAAAGGTCGACACATATACGACATATTCTTGGAAATTGGTTTCGCAAATATATATGTCCCAATTTGTTGAAGTCATTATTATTTATTTAAAAAAATAAAGCTCAATTTTATTATCATACAATAATAATCCCATTATTATTCCTCATATAAACTATCGGGTTATCCAAATTTATTGATCTCACATTATCAACAGTTATAGGAGTACCCGGACCTATATGATATAAATCATTTATCATCGGTTCAAGATTTACGTTGATCACATCGAAAGTAAATTTTTTATGGAGCTGATAAAATTTTTTGATTCATCGATTAAATTTGTTTATTAATATTTGTAATTAATTCATATTTATATTCATGTTGTTTTATTATTTCGCGCTTTATTTTGTTATACCGATGAAGTGCTTGTGAGATTATTGCGATCTCATAAAAATGATCCATACACCTCGCACTTATATATATAATAAACGGTTTTTTACCGCCAAACACAAGCATTGAACAAACATCATCTGGTCTTAAGAAGCAACGAACAAGTCGATTAAAATCTTCTTCCATTTTATGAATTAATATGATATTATATTCAAATTTAACAAAAAATAATAAAATTATTATATTTTTTGCTCATTATATTTAATACATTCTAATAATACTTTGTTATAATTTAATATTAATTTATCAACGAATTCTTTTATTGTACTTGTGGTTTCATAGCAATATTTTTTCATTTTTCTATTTATTATGTCATAATAAATATCTGTACGATTTTCAATCCGTTTTATTTCTTCGCAATGATAAATATTTATATTCTTTTTTATTTTATAATCGATAGATGTTTTTATCGATATATATTTTGATATAAATAATTCGTAAATTATTATATCTTCCGTTTTATAATCACCCACTCGAAATAATAAATATATTTTTGCTAGTGCGTTAATACATAAAATATAATATGTCTTATTGTCGACATTTGGTATAAATGTCTCGTAAATTTGTAATAATGATATTACATAATTACTGATAATATCAGTATCGATTTTTAGTGTATTAGTTAGTACGGTTACCAATATTATATTTTTATTTAATTCATGTTCGCAATGAAAAACATATAAGTTTAATAAAGTATCGTCTTTTATTGCATTTTTTAATTTATACGGTACTAAACTCATCTTTGATATTAAAATATTATTCTTATTCAAATTTTGCCGGAACTCATAAAAAAATTAATATCCACACTTATGCATGTTTTGATGCGTTTCATAATAAAATTCGAATATTCCTGTACTAACGAGGGTTTTATAAATATTTATTATTTCGATGATATCATCAATGTAAGAACGTAAAAATCTACAATTTACAGTAGTGATATAAACATCTTTTGGTGTCACCTCAACTACTGTTACGCTATTTATATCAATATTTTTTATCAAATCTATATATTGTGGTACTGTTGGTATCGTATACGTGTTTATATTAAAAATTGCATACCGGTCATTATTTTTATAATAAAAATATACCATTGACGGATATATATTAATATACCTTGCCTTTATGCTATTATAAATGACATCCGATATAATTTGTTGATAATTGATCAGATGATCAACATCAACTCTTGCAAGTATTATACTTGTTGTTGCATTGATCATAAAGAAATATATATTAATAACGTTATCATCATTATCATCAATATCATCGTCACTATCATCATATTTTTTCAATATATTTACAACCATTTTTTTTAAACTATATTATGTCATTAAAAATAATTCAAATCTATCACGCCCAATTAATACAATCATTCCTAAAAATATTTGAAAATAATCGTCGCAATGTTTTTAACTGGGTATCATGGTTAAATATTTCAATTTTTTTATAGATGGGTTCTTGATTATCATATTTTGACATAATTACTCGATGTAATATTTTTGATACTGAATCAAACGATATACGATATTCTAGTTTTGACATCATTTTTTGTGCGGCATTATTTTTAATTATTTTATAATTATTGGCATTATTTTATAATTATTGGCATTATTTTATAATTATTTTATAATACGGCATTATTTTATTTTACGGCATAATTTTATATTACGGCATTATTTACGGCATAAATTTAATTTAATTTTAATTACGGCATAATTTTATAATACGGCATTATTTTATAATTATTGTTCTTGTAGTGGATCATTACGTAAAAATATTCAAAATCATGAAAAAACTTTAATAATAGAGGATATATTATCCATTGATCATAATATGGTCGATTTTTTTCATTAAAGGTCGACACATATACGACATATTCTTGGAAATTGGTTTCGCAAATATATATGTCCCAATTTGTTGAAGTCATTATTATTTATTTAAAAAAATATAGCTCAATTTTATTATCATACAATAATAATCCCATTATTATTCCTCATATAAACTATCGGGTTATCCAAATTTATTGATCTCACATTATCAACAGTTATAGGAGTACCCGGTCCTATATGATATAAATCATTTATCATCGGTTCAAGATTTACGTTGATCACATCGAAAGTAAATTTTTTATGGAGCTGATAAAATTTTTTAATTCATCGATTAAATTTGTTTATTAATATTTGTAATTAATTCATATTTATATTCATGTTGTTTTATTATTTCGCGCTTTATTTTGTTATACCGATGAAGTGCTTGTGAGATTATTGCGATCTCATAAAAATGATCCATACACCTCGCACTTATATATATAATAAACGGTTTTTCACCGCCAAACACAAGCATTGAACAAACATCATCTGGTCTTAAGAAGCAACGAACAAGTCGATTAAAATCTTCTTCCATTTTATGAATTAATATGATATTATATTCAAATTTAACAAAAAATAATAAAATTATTATATTTTTTGCTCATTATATTTAATACATTCTAATAATACTTTGTTATAATTTAATATTAATTTATCAACGAATTCTTTTATTGTACTTGTGGTTTCATAGCAATATTTTTTCATTTTTCTATTTATTATGTGATAATAAATATCTGTACGATTTTCAATCCGTTTTATTTCTTCGCAATGATAAATATTTATATTCTTTTTTATTTTATAATCGATAGATGTTTTTATCGATATATATTTTGATATAAATAATTCGTAAATTATTATATCTTCCGTTTTATAATCACCCACTCGAAATAATAAATATATTTTTGCTAGTGCGTTAATACATAAAATATAATATGTCTTATTGTCGACATTTGGTATAAATGTCTCGTAAATTTGTAATAATGATATTACATAATTACTGATAATATCAGTATCGATTTTTAGTGTATTAGTTAGTACGGTTACCAATATTATATTTTTATTTAATTCATGTTCGCAATGAAAAACATATAAGTTTAATAAAGTATCGTCTTTTATTGCATTTTTTAATTTATACGGTACTAAACTCATCTTTGATATTAAAATATTATTCTTATTCAAATTTTGCCGGAACTCATAAAAAAATTAATATCCACACTTATGCATGTTTTGATGCGTTTCATAATAAAATTCGAATATTCCTGTACTAACGAGGGTTTTATAAATATTTATTATTTCGATGATATCATCAATGTAAGAACGTAAAAATCTACAATTTACAGTAGTGATATAAACATCTTTTGGTGTCACCTCAACTACTGTTACGCTATTTATATCAATATTTTTTATCAAATCTATATATTGTGGTACTGTTGGTATCGTATACGTGTTTATATTAAAAATTGCATACCGGTCATTATTTTTATAATAAAAATATACCATTGACGGATATATATTAATATACCTTGCCTTTATGCTATTATAAATGACATCCGATATAATTTGTTGATAATTAATCAGATGATCAACATCAACTCTTGCAAGTATTATACTTGTTGTTGCATTGATCATAAAGAAATATATATTAATAACGTTATCATCATTATCATCAATATCATCGTCACTATCATCATATTTTTTCAATATATTTACAACCATTTTTTTAAAACTATATTATGTCATTAAAAATAATTCAAATCTATCACGCCTAATTAATACAATCATTCCTAAAAATATTTGAAAATAATCGTCGCAATGTTTTTAACTGGGTATCATGGTTAAATATTTCAATTTTTTTATAGATGGGTTCTTGATTATCATATTTTGACATAATTACTCGATGTAATATTTTTGATACTGAATCAAACGATATACGATTTTCAATCCGTTTTATTTCTTCGCAATGATAAATATTTATATTCTTTTTTATTTTATAATCGATAGATGTTTTTATCGATATATATTTTGATATAAATAATTCGTAAATTATTATATCTTCCGTTTTATAATCACCCACTCGAAATAATAAATATATTTTTGCTAGTGCGTTAATACATAAAATATAATATACATAACGATATTCTAGTTTTGACATCATTTTTTGTGCGGCATTATTTTTAATTATTTTATAATTATTGGCATTATTTTATAATTATTGGCATTATTTTATAATTATTTTATAATACGGCATTATTTTATTTTACGGCATAATTTTATAATACGGCATTATTTACGGCATAATTTTAATTTAATTTTATTTACGGCATAATTTTATAATACGGCATTATTTTATAATTATTGTTCTTGTAGTGGATCATTACGTAAAAATATTCAAAATCATGAAAAAACTTTAATAATAGAGGATATATTATCCATTGATCATAATATGGTCGATTTTTTTCATTAAAGGTCGACACATATACGACATATTCTTGGAAATTGGTTTCGCAAATATATATGTCCCAATTTGTTGAAGTCATTATTATTTATTTAAAAAAATATAGTTCAATTTTATTATCATACAATAATAATCCCATTATTATTCCTCATATAAACTATCGGGTTATCCAAATTTATTGATCTCACATTATCAACAGTTATAGGAGTACCCGGACCTATATGATATAAATCATTTATCATCGGTTCAAGATTTACGTTGATCACATCGAAAGTAAATTTTTTATTGAGCTGATAAAATTTTTTATTTGATCGATTAAATTTGTTTATTAATATTTGTAATTAATTCATATTTATATTCATGTTGTTTTATTATTTCGCGCTTTATTTTGTTATACCGATGAAGTGCTTGTGAGATTATTGCGATCTCATAAAAATGATCCATACACCTCGCACTTATATATATAATAAACGGTTTTTCACCGCCAAACACAAGCATTGAACAAACATCATCTGGTCTTAAGAAGCAACGAACAAGTCGATTAAAATCTTCTTCCATTTTATGAATTAATATGATATTATATTCAAATTTAACAAAAAATAATAAAATTATTATATTTTTTGCTCATTATATTTAATACATTCTAATAATACTTTTTTATAATTTAATATTAGTTTATCAACGAATTCTTTTATTGTACTTGTGGTTTCATAGCAATATTTTTTCATTTTTCTATTTATTATGTGATAATAAATATCTGTACGATTTTCAATCCGTTTTATTTCTTCGCAATGATAAATATTTATATTCTTTTTTATTTTATAATCGATAGATGTTTTTATCGATATATATTTTGATATAAATAATTCGTAAATTATTATATCTTCCGTTTTATAATCACCCACTCGAAATAATAAATATATTTTTGCTAGTGCGTTAATACATAAAATATAATATGTCTTATTGTCGACATTTGGTATAAATGTCTCGTAAATTTGTAATAATGATATTACATAATTACTGATAATATCAGTATCGATTTTTAGTGTATTAGTTAGTACGGTTACCAATATTATATTTTTATTTAATTCATGTTCGCAATGAAAAACATATAAGTTTAATAAAGTATCGTCTTTTATTGCATTTTTTAATTTATACGGTACTAAACTCATCTTTGATATTAAATTATTATTCTTATTCAAATTTTGCCGGAACTCATAAAAAAATTAATATCCACACTTATGCATGTTTTGATGCGTTTCATAATAAAATTCGAATATTCCTGTACTAACGAGGGTTTTATAAATATTTATTATTTCGATGATATCATCAATGTAAGAACGTAAAAATCTACAATTTACAGTAGTGATATAAACATCTTTTGGTGTCACCTCAACTACTGTTACGCTATTTATATCAATATTTTTTATCAAATCTATATATTGTGGTACTGTTGGTATCGTATACGTGTTTATATTAAAAATTGCATACCGGTCATTATTTTTATAATAAAAATATACTATTGACGGATATATATTAATATACCTTGCCTTTATGCTATTATAAATGACATCCGATATAATTTGTTGATAATTAATCAGATGATCAACATCAACTCTTGCAAGTATTATACTTGTTGTTGCATTGATCATAAAGAAATATATATTAATAACGTTATCATCATTATCATCAATATCATCGTCACTATCATCATATTTTTTCAATATATTTACAACCATTTTTTTTAAACTATATTATGTCATTAAAAATAATTCAAATCTATCACGCCCAATTAATACAATCATTCCTAAAAATATTTGAAAATAATCGTCGCAATGTTTTTAACTGGGTATCATGGTTAAATATTTCAATTTTTTTATAGATGGGTTCTTGATTATCATATTTTGACATAATTACTCGATGTAATATTTTTGATACTGAATCAAACGATATACGATTTTCAATCCGTTTTATTTCTTCGCAATGATAAATATTTATATTCTTTTTTATTTTATAATCGATAGATGTTTTTATCGATATATATTTTGATATAAATAATTCGTAAATTATTATATCTTCCGTTTTATAATCACCCACTCGAAATAATAAATATATTTTTGCTAGTGCGTTAATACATAAAATATAATATACATAACGATATTCTAGTTTTGACATCATTTTTTGTGCGGCATTATTTTTAATTATTTTATAATTATTGGCATTACTTTATAATTATTGGCATTATTTTATAATTATTTTATAATAAGGCATTATTTTATTTTACGGCATAATTTTATAATACGGCATTATTTACGGCATAATTTTAATTTAATTTTATTTACGGCATAATTTTATAATACGGCATTATTTTATAATTATTGTTCTTGTAGTGGATCATTACGTAAAAATATTCAAATCATGAAAAAACTTTAATAATAGAGGATATATTATCCATTGATCATAATATGGTCGATTTTTTTCATTAAAGGTCGACACATATACGACATATTCTTGGAAATTGGTTTCGCAAATATATATGTCCCAATTTGTTGAAGTCATTATTATTTATTTAAAAAAATATAGTTCAATTTTATTATCATACAATAATAATCCCATTATTATTCCTCATATAAACTATCGGGTTATCTAAATTTATTGATCTCACATTATCAACAGTTATAGGAGTACCCGGACCTATATGATATAAATCATTTATCATCGGTTCAAGATTTACGTTGATCACATCGAAAGTAAATTTTTTATTGAGCTGATAAAATTTTTTATTTGATCGATTAAATTTGTTTATTAATATTTGTAATTAATTCATATTTATATTCATGTTGTTTTATTATTTCGCGCTTTATTTTGTTATACCGATGAAGTGCTTGTGAGATTATTGCGATCTCATAAAAATGATCCATACACCTCGCACTTATATATATAATAAACGGTTTTTCACCGCCAAACACAAGCATTGAACAAACATCATCTGGTTTTAAGAAGCAACGAACAAGTCGATTAAAATCTTCTTCCATTTTATGAATTAATATTATATTATATTCAAATTTAACAAAAACTAATAAAATTATTATATTTTTTGCTCATTATATTTAATACATTCTAATAATACTTTGTTATAATTTAATATTAATTTATCAACGAATTCTTTTATTGTACTTGTGGTTTCATAGCAATATTTTTTCATTTTTCTATTTATTATGTGATAATAAATATCTGTACGATTTTCAATCCGTTTTATTTCTTCGCAATGATAAATATTTATATTCTTTTTTATTTTATAATCGATAGATGTTTTTATCGATATATATTTTGATATAAATAATTCGTAAATTATTATATCTTCCGTTTTATAATCACCCACTCGAAATAATAAATATATTTTTGCTAGTGCGTTAATACATAAAATATAATATGTCTTATTGTCGACATTTGGTATAAATGTCTCGTAAATTTGTAATAATGATATTACATAATTACTGATAATATCAGTATCGATTTTTAGTGTATTAGTTAGTACGGTTACCAATATTATATTTTTATTTAATTCATGTTCGCAATGAAAAACATATAAGTTTAATAAAGTATCGTCTTTTATTGCATTTTTTAATTTATACGGTACTAAACTCATCTTTGATATTAAAATATTATTCTTATTCAAATTTTGCCGGAACTCATAAAAAAATCAATATCCACACTTATGCATGTTTTGATGCGTTTCATAATAAAATTCGAATATTCCTGTACTAACGAGGGTTTTATAAATATTTATTATTTCGATGATATCATCAATGTAAGAACGTAAAAATCTACAATTTACAGTAGTGATATAAACATCTTTTGGTGTCACCTCAACTACTGTTACGCTATTTATATCAATATTTTTTATCAAATCTATATATTGTGGTACTGTTGGTATCGTATACGTGTTTATATTAAAAATTGCATACCGGTCATTATTTTTATAATAAAAATATACCATTGACGGATATATATTAATATACCTTGCCTTTATGCTATTATAAATGACATCCGATATAATTTGTTGATAATTGATCAGATGATCAACATCAACTCTTGCAAGTATTATACTTGTTGTTGCATTGATCATAAAGAAATATATATTAATAACGTTATCATCATTATCATCAATATCATCGTCACTATCATCATATTTTTTCAATATATTTACAACCATTTTTTTTAAACTATATTATGTCATTAAAAATAATTCAAATCTATCACGCCCAATTAATACAATCATTCCTAAAAATATTTGAAAATAATCGTCGCAATGTTTTTAACTGGGTATCATGGTTAAATATTTCAATTTTTTTATAGATGGGTTCTTGATTATCATATTTTGACATAATTACTCGATGTAATATTTTTGATACTGAATCAAACGATATACGATATTCTAGTTTTGACATCATTTTTTGTGCAGCATTATTTTTAATTATTTTATAATTATTGGCATTATTTTATAATTATTGGCATTATTTTATAATTATTTTATAATACGGCATTATTTTATTTTACGGCATAATTTTATAATACGGCATTATTTACGGCATAATTTTAATTGAATTTTAATTACGGCATAATTTTATAATACGGCATTATTTTATAATTATTGTTCTTGTAGTGGATCATTACGTAAAAATATTCAAAATCAAGAAAAAACTTTAATAATAGAGGATATATTATCCATTGATCATAATATGGTCGATTTTTTTCATTAAAGGTCGACACATATACGACATATTCTTGGAAATTGGTTTCGCAAATATATATGTCCCAATTTGTTGAAGTCATTATTATTTATTTAAAAAAATATAGTTCAATTTTATTATCATACAATAATAATCCCATTATTATTCCTCATATAAACTATCGGGTTATCCAAATTTATTGATCTCACATTATCAACAGTTATAGGAGTACAAGGACCTATATGATATAAATCATTTATCATCGGTTCAAGATTTACGTTGATCACATCGAAAGTAAATTTTTTATTGAGCTGATAAAATTTTTTATTTGATCGATTAAATTTGTTTATTAATATTTGTAATTAATTCATATTTATATTCATGTTGTTTTATTATTTCGCGCTTTATTTTGTTATACCGATGAAGTGCTTGTGAGATTATTGCGATCTCATAAAAATGATCCATACACCTCGCACTTATATATATAATAAACGGTTTTTCACCGCCAAACACAAGCATTGAACAAACATCATCTGGTCTTAAGAAGCAACGAACAAGTCGATTAAAATCTTCTTCCATTTTATGAATTAATATGATATTATATTCAAATTTAACAAAAAAAAATAAAATTATTATATTTTTTGCTCATTATATTTAATACATTCTAATAATACTTTGTTATAATTTAATATTAATTTATCAACGAATTCTTTTATTGTAGTTGTGGTTTCATAGCAATATTTTTTCATTTTTCTATTTATTATGTGATAATAAATATCTGTACGATTTTCAATCCGTTTTATTTCTTCGCAATGATAAATATTTATATTCTTTTTTATTTTATAATCGATAGATGTTTTTATCGATATATATTTTGATATAAATAATTCGTAAATTATTATATCTTCCGTTTTATAATCACCCACTCGAAATAATAAATATATTTTTGCTAGTGCGTTAATACATAAAATATAATATGTCTTATTGTCGACATTTGGTATAAATGTCTCGTAAATTTGTAATAATGATATTACATAATTACTGATAATATCAGTATCGATTTTTAGTGTATTAGTTAGTACGGTTACCAATATTATATTTTTATTTAATTCATGTTCGCAATGAAAAACATATAAGTTTAATAAAGTATCGTCTTTTATTGCATTTTTTAATTTATACGGTACTAAACTCATCTTTGATATTAAAATATTATTCTTATTCAAATTTTGCCGGAACTCATAAAAAAATTAATATCCACACTTATGCATGTTTTGATGCGTTTCATAATAAAATTCGAATATTCCTGTACTAACGAGGGTTTTATAAATATTTATTATTTCGATGATATCATCAATGTAAGAACGTAAAAATCTACAATTTACAGTAGTGATATAAACATCTTTTGGTGTCACCTCAACTACTGTTACGCTATTTATATCAATATTTTTTATCAAATCTATATATTGTGGTACTGTTGGTATCGTATACGTGTTTATATTAAAAATTGCATACCGGTCATTATTTTTATAATAAAAATATACCATTGACGGATATATATTAATATACCTTGCCTTTATGCTATTATAAATGACATCCGATATAATTTGTTGATAATTGATCAGATGATCAACATCAACTCTTGCAAGTATTATACTTGTTGTTGCATTTATCATAAAGAAATATATATTAATAACGTTATCATCATTATCATCAATATCATCGTCACTATCATCATATTTTTTCAATATATTTACAACCATTTTTTTTAAACTATATTATGTCATTAAAAATAATTCAAATCTATCACGCCCAATTAATAAAATCATTCCTAAAAATATTTAAAAATAATCGTCGCAATGTTTTTAACTGGGTATCATGGTTAAATATTTCAATTTTTTTATAGATGGGTTCTTGATTATCATATTTTGACATAATTACTCGATGTAATATTTTTGATACTGAATCAAACGATATACGATATTCTAGTTTTGACATCATTTTTTGTGCGGCATTATTTTTAATTATTTTATAATTATTGGCATTATTTTATAATTATTGGCATTATTTTATAAATATTTTATAATACGGCATTATTTTATTTTACGGCATAATTTTATAATACGGCATTATTTACGGCATAATTTTAATTGAATTTTATTTACGGCATAATTTTATAATACGGCATTATTTTATAATTATTGTTCTTGTAGTGGATCATTACGTAAAAATATTCAAAATCATGAAAAAACTTTAATAATAGAGGATATATTATCCATTGATCATAATATGGTCGATTTTTTTCATTAAAGGTCGACACATATACGACATATTCTTGGAAATTGGTTTCGCAAATATATATGTCTCAATTTGTTGAAGTCATTATTATTTATTTAAAAAAATATAGTTCAATTTTATTATCATACAATAATAATCCCATTATTATTCCTCATATAAACTATCGGGTTATCCAAATTTATTGATCTCACATTATCAACAGTTATAGGAGTACCCGGACCTATATGATATAAATCATTTATCATCGGTTCAAGATTTACGTTGATCACATCGAAAGTAAATTTTTTATTGAGCTGATAAAATTTTTTATTTGATCGATTAAATTTGTTTATTAATATTTGTAATTAATTCATATTTATATTCATGTTGTTTTATTATTTCGCGCTTTATTTTGTTATACCGATGAAGTGCTTGTGAGATTATTGCGATCTCATAAAAATGATCCATACACCTCGCACTTATATATATAATAAACGGTTTTTCACCGCCAAACACAAGCATTGAACAAACATCATCTGGTCTTAAGAAGCAACGAACAAGTCGATTAAAATCTTCTTCCATTTTATCAATTAATATGATATTATATTATATTCAAATTTAACAAAAAATAATAAAATTATTATATTTTTTGCTCATTATATTTAATACATTCTAATAATACTTTGTTATAATTTAATATTAATTTATCAACGAATTCTTTTATTGTACTTGTGGTTTCATAGCAATATTTTTTCATTTTTCTATTTATTATGTGATAATAAATATCTGTACGATTTTCAATCCGTTTTATTTCTTCGCAATGATAAATATTTATATTCTTTTTTATTTTATAATCGATAGATGTTTTTATCGATATATATTTTGATATAAATAATTCGTAAATTATTATATCTTCCGTTTTATAATCACCCACTCGAAATAATAAATATATTTTTGCTAGTGCGTTAATACATAAAATATAATATGTCTTATTGTCGACATTTGGTATAAATGTCTCGTAAATTTGTAATAATGATATTACATAATTACTGATAATATCAGTATCGATTTTTAGTGTATTAGTTAGTACGGTTACCAATATTATATTTTTATTTAATTCATGTTCGCAATGAAAAACATATAAGTTTAATAAAGTATCGTCTTTTATTGCATTTTTTAATTTATACGGTACTAAACTCATCTTTGATATTAAAATATTATTCTTATTCAAATTTTGCCGAAACTTATAAAAAAATTAATATCCACACTTATGCATGTTTTGATGCGTTTCATAATAAATTCGAATATTCCTGTACTAACGTTTTATAAATATTTATTATTTCGATGATATCATCAATGTAAGAACGTAAAAATCTACAATTTACAGTAGTGATATAAACATCTTTTGGTGTCACCTCAACTACTGTTACGCTATTTATATCAATATTTTTTATCAAATCTATATATTGTGGTACTGTTGGTATCGTATACGTGTTTATATTAAAAATTGCATACCGGTCATTATTTTTATAATAAAAATATACCATTGACGGATATATATTAATATACCTTGCCTTTATGCTATTATAAATGACATCCGATATAATTTGTTGATAATTGATCAGATGATCAACATCAACTCTTGCAAGTATTATACTTGTTGTTGCATTGATCCTAAAGAAATATATATTAATAACGTTATCATCATTATCATCAATATCATCGTTTTTTCAATATATTTACAACCATTTTTTTTAAACTATATTATGTCATTAAAAATAGTTCAAATCTATCACGCCCAATTAATTACAATCATTCCTAAAAATATTTGAAAATAATCGTCGCAATGTTTTTAACTGGGTATCATGGTTAAATATTTCAATTTTTTTATAGATGGGTTCTTGATTATCATATTTTGACATAATTACTCGATGTAATATTTTTGATACTGAATCAAACGATATACGATATTCTAGTTTTGACATCATTTTTTGTGCGGCATTATTTTTAATTATTTTATAATTATTGGCATTATTTTATAATTATTTTATAATACGGCATTATTTTATTTTACGGCATAATTTTATAATACGGCATTATTTACGGCATAATTTTAATTTAATTTTAATTACGGCATAATTTTATAATACGGCATTATTTTATAATTATTGTTCTTGTAGTGGATCATTACGTAAAAATATTCAAAATCATGAAAAAACTTTAATAATAGAGGATATATTATCCATTGATCATAATATGGTCGATTTTTTTCATTAAAGGTCGACACATATACGACATATTCTTGGAAATTGGTTTCGCAAATATATATGTCCCAATTTGTTGAAGTCATTATTATTTATTTAAAAAAATATAGTTCAATTTTATTATCATACAATAATAATCCCATTATTATTCCTCATATAAACTATCGGGTTATCCAAATTTATTGATCTCACATTATCAACAGTTATAGGAGTACCCGGACCTATATGATATAAATCATTTATCATCGGTTCAAGATTTACGTTGATCACATCAAAAGTAAATTTTTTATTGAGCTGATAAAATTTTTATTTGATCGATTAAATTTGTTTATTAATATTTGTAATTAATTCATATTTATATTCATGTTGTTTTATTATTTCGCGCTTTATTTTGTTATACCGATGAAGTGCTTGTGAGATTATTGCGATCTCATAAAAATGATCCATACACCCGCACTTATATATATAATAAACGGTTTTTCACCGCCAAACACAAGCATTGAACAAACATCATCTGGTCTTAAGAAGCAACGAACAAGTCGATTAAAATCTTCTTCCATTTTATGAATTAATATGATATTATATTATATTCAAATTTAACAAAAAATAATAAAATTATTATATTTTTTGCTCATTATATTTAATACATTCTAATAATACTTTGTTATAATTTAATATTAATTTATCAACGAATTCTTTTATTGTACTTGTGGTTTCATAGCAATATTTTTTCATTTTTCTATTTATTATGTGATAATAAATATCTGTACGATTTTCAATCCGTTTTATTTCTTCGCAATGATAAATATTTATATTCTTTTTTATTTTATAATCGATAGATGTTTTTATCGATATATATTTTGATATAAATAATTCGTAAATTATTATATCTTCCGTTTTATAATCACCCACTCGAAATAATAAATATATTTTTGCTAGTGCGTTAATACATAAAATATATTATGTCTTATTGTCGACATTTGGTATAAATGTCTCGTAAATTTGTAATAATGATATTACATAATTACTGATAATATCAGTATCGATTTTTAGTGTATTAGTTAGTACGGTTACCAATATTATATTTTTATTTAATTCATGTTCGCAATGAAAAACATATAAGTTTAATAAAGTATCGTCTTTTATTGCATTTTTTAATTTATACGGTACTAAACTCATCTTTGATATTAAAATATTATTCTTATTCAAATTTTGCCGGAACTCATAAAAAAATTAATATCCACACTTATGCATGTTTTGATGCGTTTCATAATAAAATTCGAATATTCCTGTACTAACGAGGGTTTTATAAATATTTATTATTTCGATGATATCATCAATGTAAGAACGTAAAAATCTACAATTTACAGTAGTGATATAAACATCTTTTGGTGTCACCTCAACTACTGTTACGCTATTTATATCAATATTTTTTATCAAATCTATATATTGTGGTACTGTTGGCATCGTATACGTGTTTATATTAAAAATTGCATACCGGTCATTATTTTTATAATAAAAATATACCATTGACGGATATATATTAATATACCTTGCCTTTATGCTATTATAAATGACATCCGATATAATTTGTTGATAATTGATCAGATGATCAACATCAACTCTTGCAAGTATTATACTTGTTGTTGCATTGATCATAAAGAAATATATATTAATAACGTTATCATCATTATCATCAATATCATCGTCACTATCATCATATTTTTTCAATATATTTACAACCATTTTTTTTAAACTATATTATGTCATTAAAAATAATTCAAATCTATCACGCCCAATTAATACAATCATTCCTAAAAATATTTGAAAATAATCGTCGCAATGTTTTTAACTGGGTATCATGGTTAAATATTTCAATTTTGTTATAGATGGGTTCTTGATTATCATATTTTGACATAATTACTCGATGTAATATTTTTGATACTGAATCAAACGATATACGATATTCTAGTTTTGACATCATTTTTTGTGCGGCATTATTTTTAATTATTTTATAATTATTGGCATTATTTTATAATTATTGGCATTATTTTATAATTATTTTATAATACGGCATTATTTTATTTTACGGCATAATTTTATAATACGGCATTATTTACGGCATAATTTTAATTTAATTTTAATTACGGCATAATTTTATAATACGGCATTATTTTATAATTATTGTTCTTGTAGTGGATCATTACGTAAAAATATTCAAAATCATGAAAAAACTTTAATAATAGAGGATATATTATCCATTGATCATAATATGGTCGATTTTTTTCATTAAAGGTCGACACATATACGACATATTCTTGGAAATTGGTTTCGCAAATATATATGTCCCAATTTGTTGAAGTCATTATTATTTATTTAAAAAAATATAGTTCAATTTTATTATCATACAATAATAATCCCATTATTATTCCTCATATAAACTATCGGGTTATCCAAATTTATTGATCTCACATTATCAACAGTTATAGGAGTACCCGGACCTATATGATATAAATCATTTATCATCGGTTCAAGATTTACGTTGATCACATCGAAAGTAAATTTTTTATTGAGCTGATAAAATTTTTTATTTGATCGATTAAATTTGTTTATTAATATTTGTAATTAATTCATATTTATATTCATGTTGTTTTATTATTTCGCGCTTTATTTTGTTATACCGATGAAGTGCTTGTGAGATTATTGCGATCTCATAAAAATGATCCATACACCTCGCACTTATATATATAATAAACGGTTTTTCACCGCCAAACACAAGCATTGAACAAACATCATCTGGTCTTAAGAAGCAACGAACAAGTCGATTAAAATCTTCTTCCATTTTATGAATTAATATGATATTATATTCAAATTTAACAAAAAATAATAAAATTATTATATTTTTTGCTCATTATATTTAATACATTCTAATAATACTTTGTTATAATTTAATATTAATTTATCAACGAATTCTTTTATTGTACTTGTGGTTTCATAGCAATATTTTTTCATTTTTCTATTTATTATGTGATAATAAATATCTGTACGATTTTCAATCCGTTTTATTTCTTCGCAATGATAAATATTTATATTCTTTTTTATTTTATAATCGATAGATGTTTTTATCGATATATATTTTGATATAAATAATTCGTAAATTATTATATCTTCCGTTTTATAATCACCCACTCGAAATAATAAATATATTTTTGCTAGTGCGTTAATACATAAAATATAATATGTCTTATTGTCGACATTTGGTATAAATGTCTCGTAAATTTGTAATAATGATATTACATAATTACTGATAATATCAGTATCGATTTTTAGTGTATTAGTTAGTACGGTTACCAATATTATATTTTTATTTAATTCATGTTCGCAATGAAAAACATATAAGTTTAATAAAGTATCGTCTTTTATTGCATTTTTTAATTTATACGGTACTAAACTCATCTTTGATATTAAAATATTATTCTTATTCAAATTTTGCCGGAACTCATAAAAAAATTAATATCCACACTTATGCATGTTTTGATGCGTTTCATAATAAAATTCGAATATTCCTGTACTAACGAGGGTTTTATAAATATTTATTATTTCGATGATATCATCAATGTAAGAACGTAAAAATCTACAATTTACAGTAGTGATATAAACATCTTTTGGTGTCACCTCAACTACTGTTACGCTATTTATATCAATATTTTTTATCAAATCTATATATTGTGGTACTGTTGGTATCGTATACGTGTTTATATTAAAAATTGCATACCGGTCATTATTTTTATAATAAAAATATACCAATGACGGATATATATTAATATACCTTGCCTTTATGCTATTATAAATGACATCCGATATAATTTGTTGATAATTGATCAGATGATCAACATCAACTCTTGCAAGTATTATACTTGTTGTTGCATTGATCATAAAGAAATATATATTAATAACGTTATCATCATTATCATCAATATCATCGTCACTATCATCATATTTTTTCAATATATTTACAACCATTTTTTTTAAACTATATTATGTCATTAAAAATAATTCAAATCTATCACGCCCAATTAATACAATCATTCCTAAAAATATTTGAAAATAATCGTCGCAATGTTTTTAACTGGGTATCATGGTTAAATATTTCAATTTTTTTATAGATGGGTTCTTGATTATCATATTTTGACATAATTACTCGATGTAATATTTTTGATACTGAATCAAACGATATACGATATTCTAGTTTTGACATCATTTTTTGTGCGGCATTATTTTTAATTATTTTATAATTATTGGCATTATTTTATAATTATTGGCATTATTTTATAATTATTTTATAATACGGCATTATTTTATTTTACGGCATAATTTTATAATACGGCATTATTTACGGCATAATTTTAATTTAATTTTAATTACGGCATAATTTTTTAATACGGCATTATTTTATAATTATTGTTCTTGTAGTGGATCATTACGTAAAAATATTCAAAATCATGAAAAAACTTTAATAATAGAGGATATATTATCCATTGATCATAATATGGTCGATTTTTTTCATTAAAGGTCGACACATATACGACATATTCTTGGAAATTGGTTTCGCAAATATATATGTCCCAATTTGTTGAAGTCATTATTATTTATTTAAAAAAATATAGTTCAATTTTATTATCATACAATAATAATCCCATTATTATTCCTCATATAAACTATCGGGTTATCCAAATTTATTGATCTCACATTATCAACAGTTATAGGAGTACCCGGACCTATATGATATAAATCATTTATCATCGGTTCAAGATTTACGTTGATCACATCGAAAGTAAATTTTTTATTGAGCTGATAAAATTTTTTATTTGATCAATTAAATTTGTTTAATAATATTTGTAATTAATTCATATTTATATTCATGTTGTTTTATTATTTCGCGCTTTATTTTGTTATACCGATGAAGTGCTTGTGAGATTATTGCGATCTCATAAAAATGATCCATACACCTCGCACTTATATATATAATAAACGGTTTTTCACCGCCAAACACAAGCATTGAACAAACATCATCTGGTCTTAAGAAGCAACGAACAAGTCGATTAAAATCTTCTTCCATTTTATGAATTAATATGATATTATATTCAAATTTAACAAAAAATAATAAAATTATTATATTTTTTGCTCATTATATTTAATACATTCTAATAATACTTTGTTATAATTTAATATTAATTTATCAACGAATTCTTTTATTGTACTTGTGGTTTCATAGCAATATTTTTTCATTTTTCTATTTATTATGTGATAATAAATATCTGTACGATTTTCAATCCGTTTTATTTCTTCGCAATGATAAATATTTATATTCTTTTTTATTTTATAATCGATAGATGTTTTTATCGATATATATTTTGATATAAATAATTCGTAAATTATTATATCTTCCGTTTTATAATCACCCACTCGAAATAATAAATATATTTTTGCTAGTGCGTTAATACATAAAATATAATATGTCTTATTGTCGACATTTGGTATAAATGTCTCGTAAATTTGTAATAATGATATTACATAATTACTGATAATATCAGTATCGATTTTTAGTGTATTAGTTAGTACGGTTACCAATATTATATTTTTATTTAATTCATGTTCGCAATGAAAAACATATAAGTTTAATAAAGTATCGTCTTTTATTGCATTTTTTAATTTATACGGTACTAAACTCATCTTTGATATTAAAATATTATTCTTATTCAAATTTTGCCGGAACTCATCAAAAAATTAATATCCACACTTATGCATGTTTTGATGCGTTTCATAATAAAATTCGAATATTCCTGTACTAACGAGGGTTTTATAAATATTTATTATTTCGATGATATCATCAATGTAAGAACGTAAAAATCTACAATTTACAGTAGTGATATAAACATCTTTTGGTGTCACCTCAACTACTGTTACGCTATTTATATCAATATTTTTTATCAAATCTATATATTGTGGTACTGTTGGTATCGTATACGTGTTTATATTAAAAATTGCATACCGGTCATTATTTTTATAATAAAAATATACCATTGACGGATATATATTAATATACCTTGCCTTTATGCTATTATAAATGACATCCGATATAATTTGTTGATAATTGATCAGATGATCAACATCAACTCTTGCAAGTATTATACTTGTTGTTGCATTGATCATAAAGAAATATATATTAATAACGTTATCATCATTATCATCAATATCATCGTCACTATCATCATATTTTTTCAATATATTTACAACCATTTTTTTTAAACTATATTATGTCATTAAAAATAATTCAAATCTATCACGCCCAATTAATACAATCATTCCTAAAAATATTTGAAAATAATCGTCGCAATGTTTTTAACTGGGTATCATGGTTAAATATTTCAATTTTTTTATAGATGGGTTCTTGATTATCATATTTTGACATAATTACTCGATGTAATATTTTTGATACTGAATCAAACGATATACGATATTCTAGTTTTGACATCATTTTTTGTGCGGCATTATTTTTAATTATTTTATAATTATTGGCATTATTTTATAATTATTGGCATTATTTTATAATTATTTTATAATACGGCATTATTTTATTTTACGGCATAATTTTATAATACGGCATTATTTACGGCATAATTTTAATTTAATTTTAATTACGGCATAATTTTTTAATACGGCATTATTTTATAATTATTGTTCTTGTAGTGGATCATTACGTAAAAATATTCAAAATCATGAAAAAACTTTAATAATAGAGGATATATTATCCATTGATCATAATATGGTCGATTTTTTTCATTAAAGGTCGACACATATACGACATATTCTTGGAAATTGGTTTCGCAAATATATATGTCCCAATTTGTTGAAGTCATTATTATTTATTTAAAAAAATATAGTTCAATTTTATTATCATACAATAATAATCCCATTATTATTCCTCATATAAACTATCGGGTTATCCAAATTTATTGATCTCACATTATCAACAGTTATAGGAGTACCCGGACCTATATGATATAAATCATTTATCATCGGTTCAAGATTTACGTTGATCACATCGAAAGTAAATTTTTTATTGAGCTGATAAAATTTTTTATTTGATCGATTAAATTTGTTTATTAATATTTGTAATTAATTCATATTTATATTCATGTTGTTTTATTATTTCGCGCTTTATTTTGTTATACCGATGAAGTGCTTGTGAGATTATTGCGATCTCATAAAAATGATCCATACACCTCGCACTTATATATATAATAAACGGTTTTTTACCGCCAAACACAAGCATTGAACAAACATCATCTGGTCTTAAGAAGCAACGAACAAGTCGATTAAAATCTTCTTCCATTTTATGAATTAATATGATATTATATTATATTCAAATTTAACAAAAAATAATAAAATTATTATATTTTTTGCTCATTATATTTAATACATTCTAATAATACTTTGTTATAATTTAATATTAATTTATCAACGAATTCTTTTATTGTACTTGTGGTTTCATAGCAATATTTTTTCATTTTTCTATTTATTATGTGATAATAAATATCTGTACGATTTTCAATCCGTTTTATTTCTTCGCAATGATAAATATTTATATTCTTTTTTATTTTATAATCGATAGATGTTTTTATCGATATATATTTTGATATAAATAATTCGTAAATTATTATATCTTCCGTTTTATAATCACCCACTCGAAATAATAAATATATTTTTGCTAGTGCGTTAATACATAAAATATAATATGTCTT
This sequence comes from Hydra vulgaris, assembly GCF_038396675.1. Lineage (NCBI taxonomy): Eukaryota > Metazoa > Cnidaria > Hydrozoa > Anthoathecata > Hydridae > Hydra > Hydra vulgaris. The sequence goes on along the minus strand of NC_088925.1, from coordinate 275,884 downwards.
ATTGTCGACATTTGGTATAAATGTCTCGTAAATTTGTAATAATGATATTACATAATTACTGATAATATCAGTATCGATTTTTAGTGTATTAGTTAGTACGGTTACCAATATTATATTTTTATTTAATTCATGTTCGCAATAAAAAACATATAAGTTTAATAAAGTATCGTCTTTTATTGCTTTTTTTAATTTATACGGTACTAAACTCATCTTTGATATTAAAATATTATTCTTATTCAAATTTTGCCGGAACTCATAAAAAAATTAATATCCACACTTATGCATGTTTTGATGCGTTTCATAATAAAATTCGAATATTCCTATACTAACGAGGGTTTTATAAATATTTATTATTTCGATGATATCATCAATGTAAGAACGTAAAAATCTACAATTTACAGTAGTGATATAAACATCTTTTGGTGTCACCTCAACTACTGTTACGCTATTTATATCAATATTTTTTATCAAATCTATATATTGTGGTACTGTTGGTATCGTATACGTGTTTATATTAAAAATTGCATACCGGTCATTATTTTTATAATAAAAATATACCATTGACGGATATATATTAATATACCTTGCCTTTATGCTATTATAAATGACATCCGATATAATTTGTTGATAATTGATCAGATGATCAACATCAACTCTTGCAAGTATTATACTTGTTGTTGCATTGATCATAAAGAAATATATATTAATAACGTTATCATCATTATCATCAATATCATCGTCACTATCATCATATTTTTTCAATATATTTACAACCATTTTTTTTAAACTATATTATGTCATTAAAAATAATTCAAATCTATCACGCCCAATTAATACAATCATTCCTAAAAATATTTGAAAATAATCGTCGCAATGTTTTTAACTGGGTATCATGGTTAAATATTTCAATTTTTTTATAGATGGGTTCTTGATTATCATATTTTGACATAATTACTCGATGTAATATTTTTGATACTGAATCAAACGATATACGATATTCTAGTTTTGACATCATTTTTTGTGCGGCATTATTTTTAATTATTTTATAATTATTGGCATTATTTTATAATTATTGGCATTATTTTATAATTATTTTATAATACGGCATTATTTTATTTTACGGCATAATTTTATAATACGGCATTATTTACGGCATAATTTTAATTTAATTTTAATTACGGCATAATTTTTTAATACGGCATTATTTTATAATTATTGTTCTTGTAGTGGATCATTACGTAAAAATATTCAAAATCATGAAAAAACTTTAATAATAGAGGATATATTATCCATTGATCATAATATGGTCGATTTTTTTCATTAAAGGTCGACACATATACGACATATTCTTGGAAATTGGTTTCGCAAATATATATGTCCCAATTTGTTGAAGTCATTATTATTTATTTAAAAAAATATAGTTCAATTTTATTATCATACAATAATAATCCCATTATTATTCCTCATATAAACTATCGGGTTATCCAAATTTATTGATCTCACATTATCAACAGTTATAGGAGTACCCGGACCTATATGATATAAATCATTTATCATCGGTTCAAGATTTACGTTGATCACATCGAAAGTAAACTTTTTATTGAGCTGATAAAATTTTTTATTTGATCGATTAAATTTGTTTATTAATATTTGTAATTAATTCATATTTATATTCATGTTGTTTTATTATTTCGCGCTTTATTTTGTTATACCGATGAAGTGCTTGTGAGATTATTGCGATCTCATAAAAATGATCCATACACCTCGCACTTATATATATAATAAACGGTTTTTCACCGCCAAACACAAGCATTGAACAAACATCATCTGGTCTTAAGAAGCAACGAACAAGTCGATTAAAATCTTCTTCCATTTTATGAATTAATATGATATTATATTCAAATTTAACAAAAAATAATAAAATTATTATATTTTTTGCTCATTATATTTAATACATTCTAATAATACTTTGTTATAATTTAATATTAATTTATCAACGAATTCTTTTATTGTACTTGTGGTTTCATAGCAATATTTTTTCATTTTTCTATTTATTATGTGATAATAAATATCTGCACGATTTTCAATCCGTTTTATTTCTTCGCAATGATAAATATTTATATTCTTTTTTATTTTATAATCGATAGATGTTTTTATCGATATATATTTTGATATAAATAATTCGTAAATTATTATATCTTCCGTTTTATAATCACCCACTCGAAATAATAAATATATTTTTGCTAGTGCGTTAATACATAAAATATAATATGTCTTATTGTCGACATTTGGTATAAATGTCTCGTAAATTTGTAATAATGATATTACATAATTACTGATAATATCAGTATCGAATTTTAGTGTATTAGTTAGTACGGTTACCAATATTATATTTTTATTTAATTCATGTTCGCAATGAAAAACATATAAGTTTAATAAAGTATCGTCTTTTATTGCATTTTTTAATTTATACGGTACTAAACTCATCTTTGATATTAAAATATTATTCTTATTCAAATTTTGCCGGAACTCATAAAAAAATTAATATCCACACTTATGCATGTTTTGATGCGTTTCATAATAAAATTCGAATATTCCTGTACTAACGAGGGTTTTATAAATATTTATTATTTCGATGATATCATCAATGTAAGAACGTAAAAATCTACAATTTACAGTAGTGATATAAACATCTTTTGGTGTCACCTCAACTACTGTTACGCTATTTATATCAATATTTTTTATCAAATCTATATATTGTGGTACTGTTGGTATCGTATACGTGTTTATATTAAAAATTGCATACCGGTCATTATTTTTATAATAAAAATATACCATTGACGGATATATATTAATATACCTTGCCTTTATGCTATTATAAATGACATCCGATATAATTTGTTGATAATTGATCAGATGATCAACATCAACTCTTGCAAGTATTATACTTGTTGTTGCATTGATCATAAAGAAATATATATTAATAACGTTATCATCATTATCATCAATATCATCGTCACTATCATCATATTTTTTCAATATATTTACAACCATTTTTTTTAAACTATATTATGTCATTAAAAATAATTCAAATCTATCACGCCCAATTAATACAATCATTCCTAAAAATATTTGAAAATAATCGTCGCAATGTTTTTAACTGGGTATCATGGTTAAATATTTCAATTTTTTTATAGATGGGTTCTTGATTATCATATTTTGACATAATTACTCGATGTAATATTTTTGATACTGAATCAAACGATATACGATATTCTAGTTTTGACATCATTTTTTGTGCGGCATTATTTTTAATTATTTTATAATTATTGGCATTATTTTATAATTATTGGCATTATTTTATAATTATTGGCATTATTTTATAATTATTTTATAATACGGCATTATTTTATTTTACGGCATAATTTTATAATACTGCATTATTTACGGCATAATTTTAATTTAATTTTAATTACGGCATAATTTTTTAATACGGCATTATTTTATAATTATTGTTCTTGTAGTGGATCATTACGTAAAAATATTCAAAATCATGAAAAAACTTTAATAATAGAGGATATATTATCCATTGATCATAATTTGGTCGATTTTTTTCATTAAAGGTCGACACATATACGACATATTCTTGGAAATTGGTTTCGCAAATATATATGTCCCAATTTGTTGAAGTCATTATTATTTATTTAAAAAAATATAGTTCAATTTTATTATCATACAATAATAATCCCATTATTATTCCTCATATAAACTATCGGGTTATCCAAATTTATTGATCTCACATTATCAACAGTTATAGGAGTACCCGGACCTATATGATATAAATCATTTATCATCGGTTCAAGATTTACGTTGATCACATCGAAAGTAAATTTTTTATTGAGCTGATAAAATTTTTTATTTGATCAATTAAATTTGTTTATTAATATTTGTAATTAATTCATATTTATATTCATGTTGTTTTATTATTTCGCGCTTTATTTTGTTATACCGATGAAGTGCTTGTGAGATTATTGCGATCTCATAAAAATGATCCATACACCTCGCACTTATATATATAATAAACGGTTTTTCACCGCCAAACACAAGCATTGAACAAACATCATCTGGTCTTAAGAAGCAACGAACAAGTCGATTAAAATCTTCTTCCATTTTATGAATTAATATGATATTATATTCAAATTTAACAAAAAATAATAAAATTATTATATTTTTTGCTCATTATATTTAATACATTCTAATAATACTTTGTTATAATTTAATATTAATTTATCAACGAATTCTTTTATTGTACTTGTGGTTTCATAGCAATATTTTTTCATTTTTCTATTTATTATGTGATAATAAATATCTGTACGATTTTCAATCCGTTTTATTTCTTCGCAATGATAAATATTTATATTCTTTTTTATTTTATAATCGATAGATGTTTTTATCGATATATATTTTGATATAAATAATTCGTAAATTATTATATCTTCCGTTTTATAATCACCCACTCGAAATAATAAATATATTTTTGCTAGTGCGTTAATACATAAAATATAATATGTCTTATTGTCGACATTTGGTATAAATGTCTCGTAAATTTGTAATAATGATATTACATAATTACTGATAATATCAGTATCGATTTTTAGTGTATTAGTTAGTACGGTTACCAATATTATATTTTTATTTAATTCATGTTCGCAATGAAAAACATATAAGTTTAATAAAGTATCGTCTTTTATTGCATTTTTTAATTTATACGGTACTAAACTCATCTTTGATATTAAAATATTATTCTTATTCAAATTTTGCCGGAACTCATCAAAAAATTAATATCCACACTTATGCATGTTTTGATGCGTTTCATAATAAAATTCGAATATTCCTGTACTAACGAGGGTTTTATAAATATTTATTATTTCGATGATATCATCAATGTAAGAACGTAAAAATCTACAATTTACAGTAGTGATATAAACATCTTTTGGTGTCACCTCAACTACTGTTACGCTATTTATATCAATATTTTTTATCAAATCTATATATTGTGGTACTGTTGGTATCGTATACGTGTTTATATTAAAAATTGCATACCGGTCATTATTTTTATAATAAAAATATACCATTGACGGATATATATTAATATACCTTGCCTTTATGCTATTATAAATGACATCCGATATAATTTGTTGATAATTGATCAGATGATCAACATCAACTCTTGCAAGTATTATACTTGTTGTTGCATTGATCATAAAGAAATATATATTAATAACGTTATCATCATTATCATCAATATCATCGTCACTATCATCATATTTTTTCAATATATTTACAACCATTTTTTTTAAACTATATTATGTCATTAAAAATAATTCAAATCTATCACGCCCAATTAATACAATCATTCCTAAAAATATTTGAAAATAATCGTCGCAATGTTTTTAACTGGGTATCATGGTTAAATATTTCAATTTTTTTATAGATGGGTTCTTGATTATCATATTTTGACATAATTACTCGATGTAATATTTTTGATACTGAATCAAACGATATACGATATTCTAGTTTTGACATCATTTTTTGTGCGGCATTATTTTTAATTATTTTATAATTATTGGCATTATTTTATAATTATTGGCATTATTTTATAATTATTTTATAATACGGCATTATTTTATTTTACGGCATAATTTTATAATACGGCATTATTTACGGCATAATTTTAATTTAATTTTAATTACGGCATAATTTTTTAATACGGCATTATTTTATAATTATTGTTCTTGTAGTGGATCATTACGTAAAAATATTCAAAATCATGAAAAAACTTTAATAATAGAGGAAATATTATCCATTGATCATAATATGGTCGATTTTTTTCATTAAAGGTCGACACATATACGACATATTCTTGGAAATTGGTTTCGCAAATATATATGTCCCAATTTGTTGAAGTCATTATTATTTATTTAAAAAAATATAGTTCAATTTTATTATCATACAATAATAATCCCATTATTATTCCTCATATAAACTATCGGGTTATCCAAATTTATTGATCTCACATTATCAACAGTTATAGGAGTACCCGGACCTATATGATATAAATCATTTATCTTCGGTTCAAGATTTACGTTGATCACATCGAAAGTAAATTTTTTATTGAGCTGATAAAATTTTTTATTTGATCGATTAAATTTGTTTATTAATATTTGTAATTAATTCATATTTATATTCATGTTGTTTTATTATTTCGCGCTTTATTTTGTTATACCGATGAAGTGCTTGTGAGATTATTGCGATCTCATAAAAATGATCCATACACCTCGCACTTATATATATAATAAACGGTTTTTCACCGCCAAACACAAGCATTGAACAAACATCATCTGGTCTTAAGAAGCAACGAACAAGTCGATTAAAATCTTCTTCCATTTTATGAATTAATATGATATTATATTCAAATTTAACAAAAAATAATAAAATTATTATATTTTTTGCTCATTATATTTAATACATTCTAATAATACTTTTTTATAATTTAATATTAGTTTATCAACGAATTCTTTTATTGTACTTGTGGTTTCATAGCAATATTTTTTCATTTTTCTATTTATTATGTGATAATAAATATCTGTACGATTTTCAATCCGTTTTATTTCTTCGCAATGATAAATATTTATATTCTTTTTTATTTTATAATCGATAGATGTTTTTATCGATATATATTTTGATATAAATAATTCGTAAATTATTATATCTTCCGTTTTATAATCACCCACTCGAAATAATAAATATATTTTTGCTAGTGCGTTAATACATAAAATATAATATGTCTTATTGTCGAAATTTGGTATAAATGTCTCGTAAATTTGTAATAATGATATTACATAATTACTGATAATATCAGTATCGATTTTTAGTGTATTAGTTAGTACGGTTACCAATATTATATTTTTATTTAATTCATGTTCGCAATGAAAAACATATAAGTTTAATAAAGTATCGTCTTTTATTACATTTTTTAATTTATACGGTACTAAACTCATCTTTGATATTAAAATATTATTCTTATTCAAATTTTGCCGGAACTCATAAAAAAATTAATATCCACACTTATGCATGTTTTGATGCGTTTCATAGTAAAATTCGAATATTCCTGTACTAACGAGGGTTTTATAAATATTTATTATTTCGATGATATCATCAATGTAAGAACGTAAAAATCTACAATTTACAGTAGTGATATAAACATCTTTTGGTGTCACCTCAACTACTGTTACGCTATTTATATCAATATTTTTTATCAAATCTATATATTGTGGTACTGTTGGTATCGTATACGTGTTTATATTAAAAATTGCATACCGGTCATTATTTTTATAATAAAAATATACCATTGACGGATATATATTAATATACCTTGCCTTTATGCTATTATAAATGACATCCGATATAATTTGTTGATAATTGATCAGATGATCAACATCAACTCTTGCAAGTATTATACTTGTTGTTGCATTGATCATAAAGAAATATATATTAATAACGTTATCATCATTATCATCAATATCATCGTCACTATCATCATATTTTTTCAATATATTTACAACCATTTTTTTTAAACTATATTATGTCATTAAAAATAATTCAAATCTATCACGCCCAATCAATACAATCATTCCTAAAAATATTTGAAAATAATCGTCGCAATGTTTTTAACTGGGTATCATGGTTAAATATTTCAATTTTTTTATAGATGGGTTCTTGATTATCATATTTTGACATAATTACTCGATGTAATATTTTTGATACTGAATCAAACGATATACGATATTCTAGTTTTGACATCATTTTTTGTGCGGCATTATTTTTAATTATTTTATAATTATTGGCATTATTTTATAATTATTGGCATTATTTTATAATTATTTTATAATACGGCATTATTTTATTTTACGGCATAATTTTATAATACGGCATTATTTACGGCATAATTTTAATTTAATTTTAATTACGGCATAATTTTTTAATACGGCATTATTTTATAATTATTGTTCTTGTAGTGGATCATTACGTAAAAATATTCAAAATCATGAAAAAACTTTAATAATAGAGGATATATTATCCATTGATCATAATATGGTCGATTTTTTTCATTAAAGGTCGACACATATACGACATATTCTTGGAAATTGGTTTCGCAAATATATATGTCCCAATTTGTTGAAGTCATTATTATTTATTTAAAAAAATATAGTTCAATTTTATTATCATACAATAATAATCCCATTATTATTCCTCATATAAACTATCGGGTTATCCAAATTTATTGATCTCACATTATCAACAGTTATAGGAGTACCCGGACCTATATGATATAAATCATTTATCATCGGTTCAAGATTTACGTTGATCACATCGAAAGTAAATTTTTTATTGAGCTGATAAAATTTTTTATTTGATCGATTAAATTTGTTTATTAATATTTGTAATTAATTCATATTTATATTCATGTTGTTTTATTATTTCGCGCTTTATTTTGTTATACCGATAAAGTGCTTGTGAGATTATTGCGATCTCATAAAAATGATCCATACACCTCGCACTTATATATATAATAAACGGTTTTTCACCGCCAAACACAAGCATTGAACAAACATCATCTGGTCTTAAGAAGCAACGAACAAGTCGATTAAAATCTTCTTCCATTTTATGAATTAATATGATATTATATTCAAATTTAACAAAAAATAATAAAATTATTATATTTTTTGCTCATTATATTTAATACATTCTAATAATACTTTGTTATAATTTAATATTAATTTATCAACGAATTCTTTTATTGTACTTGTGGTTTCATAGCAATATTTTTTCATTTTTCTATTTATTATGTGATAATAAATATCTGTACGATTTTCAATCCGTTTTATTTCTTCGCAATGATAAATATTTATATTCTTTTTTATTTTATAATCGATAGATGTTTTTATCGATATATATTTTGATATAAATAATTCGTAAATTATTATATCTTCCGTTTTATAATCACCCACTCGAAATAATAAATATATTTTTGCTAGTGCGTTAATACATAAAATATAATATGTCTTATTGTCGACATTTGGTATAAATGTCTCGTAAATTTGTAATAATGATATTACATAATTACTGATAATATCAGTATCGATTTTTAGTGTATTAGTTAGTACGGTTACCAATATTATATTTTTATTTAATTCATGTTCGCAATGAAAAACATATAAGTTTAATAAAGTATCGTCTTTTATTGCATTTTTTAATTTATACGGTACTAAACTCATCTTTGATATTAAAATATTATTCTTATTCAAATTTTGCCGGAACTCATAAAAAAATTAATATCCACACTTATGCATGTTTTGATGCGTTTCATAGTAAAATTCGAATATTCCTGTACTAACGAGGGTTTTATAAATATTTATTATTTCGATGATATCATCAATGTAAGAACGTAAAAATCTACAATTTACAGTAGTGATATAAACATCTTTTGGTGTCACCTCAACTACTGTTACGCTATTTATATCAATATTTTTTATCAAATCTATATATTGTGGTACTGTTGGTATCGTATACGTGTTTATATTAAAAATTGCATACCGGTCATTATTTTTATAATAAAAATATACCATTGACGGATATATATTAATATACCTTGCCTTTATGCTATTATAAATGACATCCGATATAATTTGTTGATAATTGATCAGATGATCAACATCAACTCTTGCAAGTATTATACTTGTTGTTGCATTGATCATAAAGAAATATATATTAATAACGTTATCATCATTATCATCAATATCATCGTCACTATCATCATATTTTTTCAATATATTTACAACCATTTTTTTTAAACTATATTATGTCATTAAAAATAATTCAAATCTATCACGCCCAATTAATACAATCATTCCTAAAAATATTTGAAAATAATCGTCGCAATGTTTTTAACTGGGTATCATGGTTAAATATTTCAATTTTTTTATAGATGGGTTCTTGATTATCATATTTTGACATAATTACTCGATGTAATATTTTTGATACTGAATCAAACGATATACGATATTCTAGTTTTGACATCATTTTTTGTGCGGCATTATTTTTAATTATTTTATAATTATTGGCATTATTTTATAATTATTGGCATTATTTTATAATTATTGGCATTATTTTATAAATATTTTATAATACGGCATTATTTTATTTTACGGCATAATTTTATAATACGGCATAATTTACGGCATAATTTTAATTTAATTTTAATTACGGCATAATTTTATAATACGGCATTATTTTATAATTATTGTTCTTGTAGTGGATCATTACGTAAAAATATTCAAAATCATGAAAAAACTTTAATAATAGAGGATATATTATCCATTGATCATAATATGGTCGATTTTTTTCATTAAAGGTCGACACATATACGACATATTCTTGGAAATTGGTTTCGCAAATATATATGTCCCAATTTGTTGAAGTCATTATTATTTATTTAAAAAAATATAGTTCAATTTTATTATCATACAATAATAATCCCATTATTATTCCTCATATAAACTATCGGGTTATCCAAATTTATTGATCTCACATTATCAACAGTTATAGGAGTACCCGGACCTATATGATATAAATCATTTATCATCGGTTCAAGATTTACGTTGATCACATCGAAAGTAAATTTTTTATTGAGCTGATAAAATTTTTTATTTGATCGATTAAATTTGTTTATTAATATTTGTAATTAATTCATATTTATATTCATGTTGTTTTATTATTTCGCGCTTTATTTTGTTATACCGATGAAGTGCTTGTGAGATTATTGCGATCTCATAAAAATGATCCATACACCTCGCACTTATATATATAATAAACGGTTTTTCACCGCCAAACACAAGCATTGAACAAACATCATCTGGTCTTAAGAAGCAACGAACAAGTCGATTAAAATCTTCTTCCATTTTATGAATTAATATGATATTATATTCAAATTTAACAAAAAATAATAAAATTATTATATTTTTTGCTCATTATATTTAATACATTCTAATAATACTTTGTTATAATTTAATATTAATTTATCAACGAATTCTTTTATTGTACTTGTGGTTTCATAGCAATATTTTTTCATTTTTCTATTTATTATGTGATAATAAATATCTGTACGATTTTCAATCCGTTTTATTTCTTCGCAATGATAAATATTTATATTCTTTTTTATTTTATAATCGATAGATGTTTTTATCGATATATATTTTGATATAAATAATTCGTAAATTATTATATCTTCCGTTTTATAATCACCCACTCGAAATAATAAATATATTTTTGCTAGTGCGTTAATACATAAAATATAATATGTCTTATTGTCGACATTTGGTATAAATGTCTCGTAAATTTGTAATAATGATATTACATAATTACTGATAATATCAGTATCGATTTTTAGTGTATTAGTTAGTACGGTTACCAATATTATATTTTTATTTAATTCATGTTCGCAATGAAAAACATATAAGTTTAATAAAGTATCGTCTTTTATTGCATTTTTTAATTTATACGGTACTAAACTCATCTTTGATATTAAAATATTATTCTTATTCAAATTTTGCCGGAACTCATAAAAAAATTAATATCCACACTTATGCATGTTTTGATGCGTTTCATAGTAAAATTCGAATATTCCTGTACTAACGAGGGTTTTATAAATATTTATTATTTCGATGATATCATCAATGTAAGAACGTAAAAATCTACAATTTACAGTAGTGATATAAACATCTTTTGGTGTCACCTCAACTACTGTTACGCTATTTATATCAATATTTTTTATCAAATCTATATATTGTGGTACTGTTGGTATCGTATACGTGTTTATATTAAAAATTGCATACCGGTCATTATTTTTATAATAAAAATATACCATTGACGGATATATATTAATATACCTTGCCTTTATGCTATTATAAATGACATCCGATATAATTTGTTGATAATTGATCAGATGATCAACATCAACTCTTGCAAGTATTATACTTGTTGTTGCATTGATCATAAAGAAATATATATTAATAACGTTATCATCATTATCATCAATATCATCGTCACTATCATCATATTTTTTCAATATATTTACAACCATTTTTTTTAAACTATATTATGTCATTAAAAATAATTCAAGTCTATCACGCCCAATTAATAAAATCATTCCTAAAAATATTTAAAAATAATCGTCGCAATGTTTTTAACTGGGTATCATGGTTAAATATTTCAATTTTTTTATAGATGGGTTCTTGATTATCATATTTTGACATAATTACTCGATGTAATATTTTTGATACTGAATCAAACGATATACGATATTCTAGTTTTGACATCATTTTTTGTGCGGCATTATTTTTAATTATTTTATAATTATTGGCATTATTTTATAATTATTGGCATTATTTTATAATTATTTTATAATACGGCATTATTTTATTTTACGGCATAATTTTATAATACGGCATTATTTACGGCATAATTTTAATTTAATTTTAATTACGGCATAATTTTTTAATACGGCATTATTTTATAATTATTGTTCTTGTAGTGGATCATTACGTAAAAATATTCAAAATCATGAAAAAACTTTAATAATAGAGGATATATTATCCATTGATCATAATATGGTCGATTTTTTTCATTAAAGGTCGACACATATACGACATATTCTTGGAAATTGGTTTCGCAAATATATATGTCCCAATTTGTTGAAGTCATTATTATTTATTTAAAAAAATATAGTTCAATTTTATTATCATACAATAATAATCCCATTATTATTCCTCATATAAACTATCGGGTTATCCAAATTTATTGATCTCACATTATCAACAGTTATAGGAGTACCCGGACCTATATGATATAAATCATTTATCATCGGTTCAAGATTTACGTTGATCACATCGAAAGTAAATTTTTTATTGAGCTGATAAAATTTTTTATTTGATCGATTAAATTTGTTTATTAATATTTGTAATTAATTCATATTTATATTCATGTTGTTTTATTATTTCGCGCTTTATTTTGTTATACCGATGAAGTGCTTGTGAGATTATTGCGATCTCATAAAAATGATCCATACACCTCGCACTTATATATATAATAAACGGTTTTACACCGCCAAACACAAGCATTGAACAAACATCATCTGGTCTTAAGAAGCAACGAACAAGTCGATTAAAATCTTCTTCCATTTTATGAATTAATATGATATTATATTCAAATTTAACAAAAAATAATAAAATTATTATATTTTTTGCTCATTATATTTAATACATTCTAATAATACTTTGTTATAATTTAATATTAATTTATCAACGAATTCTTTTATTGTACTTGTGGTTTCATAGCAATATTTTTTCATTTTTCTATTTATTATGTGATAATAAATATCTGTACGATTTTCAATCCGTTTTATTTCTTCGCAATGATAAATATTTATATTCTTTTTTATTTTATAATCGATAGATGTTTTTATCGATATATATTTTGATATAAATAATTCGTAAATTATTATATCTTCCGTTTTATAATCACCCACTCGAAATAATAAATATATTTTTGCTAGTGCGTTAATACATAAAATATAATATGTCTTATTGTCGACATTTGGTATAAATGTCTCGTAAATTTGTAATAATGATATTACATAATTACTGATAATATCAGTATCGATTTTTAGTGTATTAGTTAGTACGGTTACCAATATTATATTTTTATTTAATTCATGTTCGCAATGAAAAACATATAAGTTTAATAAAGTATCGTCTTTTATTGCATTTTTTAATTTATACGGTACTAAACTCATCTTTGATATTAAAATATTATTCTTATTCAAATTTTGCCGGAACTCATAAAAAAATTAATATCCACACTTATGCATGTTTTGATGCGTTTCATAATAAAATTCGAATATTCCTGTACTAACGAGGGTTTTATAAATATTTATTATTTCGATGATATCATCAATGTAAGAACGTAAAAATCTACAATTTACAGTAGTGATATAAACATCTTTTGGTGTCACCTCAACTACTGTTACGCTATTTATATCAATATTTTTTATCAACTCTATATATTGTGGTACTGTTGGTATCGTATACGTGTTTATATTAAAAATTGCGAACCGGTCATTATTTTTATAATAAAAATATACCATTGACGGATATATATTAATATACCTTGCCTTTATGCTATTATAAATGACATCCGATATAATTTGTTGATAATTGATCAGATGATCAACATCAACTCTTGCAAGTATTATACTTGTTGTTGCATTGATCATAAAGAAATATAAATTAATAACGTTATCATCATTATCATCAATATCATCGTCACTATCATCATATTTTTTCAATATATTTACAACCATTTTTTTTAAACTATATTATGTCATTAAAAATAATTCAAGTCTATCACGCCCAATTAATAAAATCATTCCTAAAAATATTTAAAAATAATCGTCGCAATGTTTTTAACTGGGTATCATGGTTAAATATTTCAATTTTTTTATAGATGGGTTCTTGATTATCATATTTTGACATAATTACTCGATGTAATATTTTTGATACTGAATCAAACGATATACGATATTCTAGTTTTGACATCATTTTTTGTGCGGCATTATTTTTAATTATTTTATAATTATTGGCATTATTTTATAATTATTGGCATTATTTTATAATTATTTTTTAATACGGCATTATTTTATTTTACGGCATAATTTTATAATACGGCATTATATACGGCATAATTTTAATTTAATTTTAATTACGGCATAATTTTATAATACGGCATTATTTTATAATTATTGTTCTTGTAGTGGATCATTACGTAAAAATATTCAAAATCATGAAAAAACTTTAATAATAGAGGATATATTATCCATTGATCATAATATGGTCGATTTTTTTCATTAAAGGTCGACACATATACGACATATTCTTGGAAATTGGTTTCGCAAATATATATGTCCCAATTTGTTGAAGTCATTATTATTTATTTAAAAAAATATAGTTCAATTTTATTATCATACAATAATAATCCCATTATTATTCCTCATATAAACTATCGGGTTATCCAAATTTATTGATCTCACATTATCAACAGTTATAGGAGTACCCGGACATGTATGATATAAATCATTTATCATCGGTTCAAGATTTACGTTGATCACATCGAAAGTAAATTTTTTATTGAGCTGATAAAATTTTTTATTTGATCGATTAAATTTGTTTATTAATATTTGTAATTAATTCATATTTATATTCATGTTGTTTTATTATTTCGCGCTTTATTTTGTTATACCGATGAAGTGCTTGTGAGATTATTGCGATCTCATAAAAATGATCCATACACCTCGCACTTATATATATAATAAACGGTTTTTCACCGCCAAACACAAGCATTGAACAAACATCATCTGGTCTTAAGAAGCAACGAACAAGTCGATTAAAATCTTCTTCCATTTTATGAATTAATATGATATTATATTCAAATTTAACAAAAAATAATAAAATTATTATATTTTTTGCTCATTATATTTAATACATTCTAATAATACTTTGTTATAATTTAATATTAATTTATCAACGAATTCTTTTATTGTACTTGTGGTTTCATAGCAATATTTTTTCATTTTTCTATTTATTATGTCATAATAAATATCTGTACGATTTTCAATCCGTTTTATTTCTTCGCAATGATAAATATTTATATTCTTTTTTATTTTATAATCGATAGATGTTTTTATTGATATATATTTTGATATAAATAATTCGTAAATTATTATATCTTCCGTTTTATAATCACCCACTCGAAATAATAAATATATTTTTGCTAGTGCGTTAATACATAAAATATAATATGTCTTATTGTCGACATTTGGTATAAATGTCTCGTAAATTTGTAATAATGATATTACATAATTACTGATAATATCAGTATCGATTTTTAGTGTATTAGTTAGTACGGTTACCAATATTATATTTTTATTTAATTCATGTTCGCAATGAAAAACATATAAGTTTAATAAAGTATCGTCTTTTATTGCATTTTTTAATTTATACGGTACTAAACTCATCTTTGATATTAAAATATTATTCTTATTCAAATTTTGCCGGAACTCATAAAAAAATTAATATCCACACTTATGCATGTTTTGATGCGTTTCATAATAAAATTCGAATATTCCTGTACTAACGAGGGTTTTATAAATATTTATTATTTCGATGATATCATCAATGTAAGAACGTAAAAATCTACAATTTACAGTAGTGATATAAACATCTTTTGGTGTCACCTCAACTACTGTTACGCTATTTATATCAATATTTTTTATCAAATCTATATATTGTGGTACTGTTGGTATCGTATACGTGTTTATATTAAAAATTGCATACCGGTCATTATTTTTATAATAAAAATATACCATTGACGGATATATATTAATATACCTTGCCTTTATGCTATTATAAATGACATCCGATATAATTTGTTGATAATTGATCAGATGATCAACATCAACTCTTGCAAGTATTATACTTGTTGTTGCATTGATCATAAAGAAATATATATTAATAACGTTATCATTATTATCATCAATATCATCGTCACTATCATCATATTTTTTCAATATATTTACAACCATTTTTTTTAAACTATATTATGTCATTAAAAATAATTCAAATCTATCACGCACAATTAATAAAATCATTCCTAAAAATATTTAAAAATAATCGTCGCAATGTTTTTAACTGGGTATCATGGTTAAATATTTCAATTTTTTTATAGATGGGTTCTTGATTATCATATTTTGACATAATTACTCGATGTAATATTTTTGATACTGAATCAAACGATATACGATATTCTAGTTTTGACATCATTTTTTGTGCGGCATTATTTTTAATTATTTTATAATTATTGGCATTATTTTATAATTATTGGCATTATTTTATAAATATTTTATAATACGGCATTATTTTATTTTACGGCATAATTTTATAATACGGCATTATTTACGGCATAATTTTAATTTAATTTTAATTACGGCATAATTTTATAATACGGCATTATTTTATAATTATTGTTCTTGTAGTGGATCATTACGTAAAAATATTCAAAATCATGAAAAAACTTTAATAATAGAGGATATATTATCCATTGATCATGATATGGTCGATTTTTTTCATTAAAGGTCGACACATATACGACATATTCTTGGAAATTGGTTTCGCAAATATATATGTCCCAATTTGTTGAAGTCATTATTATTTATTTAAAAAAATATAGTTCAATTTTATTATCATACAATAATAATCCCATTATTATTCCTCATATAAACTATCGGGTTATCCAAATTTATTGATCTCACATTATCAACAGTTATAGGAGTACCCGGACCTATATGATATAAATCATTTATCATCGGTTCAAGATTTACGTTGATCACATCGAAAGTAAATTTTTTATTGAGCTGATAAAATTTTTTATTTGATCGATTAAATTTGTTTATCAATATTTGTAATTAATTCATATTTATATTCATGTTGTTTTATTATTTCGCGCTTTATTTTGTTATACCGATGAAGTGCTTGTGAGATTATTGCGATCTCATAAAAATGATCCATACACCTCGCACTTATATATATAATAAACGGTTTTTCACCGCCAAACACAAGCATTGAACAAACATCATCTGGTCTTAAGAAGCAACGAACAAGTCGATTAAAATCTTCTTCCATTTTATCAATTAATATGATATTATATTCAAATTTAACAAAAAATAATAAAATTATTATATTTTTTGCTCATTATATTTAATACATTCTAATAATACTTTGTTATAATTTAATATTAATTTATCAACGAATTCTTTTATTGTACTTGTGGTTTCATAGCAATATTTTTTCATTTTTCTATTTATTATGTGATAATAAATATCTGTACGATTTTCAATCCGTTTTATTTCTTCGCAATGATAAATATTTATATTCTTTTTTATTTTATAATCGATAGATGTTTTTATCGATATATATTTTGATATAAATAATTCGTAAATTATTATATCTTCCGTTTTATAATCACCCACTCGAAATAATAAATATATTTTTGCTAGTGCGTTAATACATAAAATATAATATGTCTTATTGTCGACATTTGGTATAAATGTCTCGTAAATTTGTAATAATGATATTACATAATTACTGATAATATCAGTATCGATTTTTAGTGTATTAGTTAGTACGGTTACCAATATTATATTTTTATTTAATTCATGTTCGCAATGAAAAACATATAAGTTTAATAAAGTATCGTCTTTTATTGCATTTTTTAATTTATACGGTACTAAACTCATCTTTGATATTAAAATATTATTCTTATTCAAATTTTGCCGGAACTCATAAAAAAATTAATATCCACACTTATGCATGTTTTAATGCGTTTCATAATAAAATTCGAATATTCCTGTACTAACGAGGGTTTTATAAATATTTATTATTTCGATGATATCATCAATGTAAGAACGTAAAAATCTACAATTTACAGTAGTGATATAAACATCTTTTGGTGTCACCTCAACTACTGTTACGCTATTTATATCAATATTTTTTATCAAATCTATATACTGTGGTACTGTTGGTATCGTATACGTGTTTATATTAAAAATTGCATACCGGTCATTATTTTTATAATAAAAATATACCATTGACGGATATATATTAATATACCTTGCCTTTATGCTATTATAAATGACATCCGATATAATTTGTTGATAATTGATCAGATGATCAACATCAACTCTTGCAAGTATTATACTTGTTGTTGCATTAATCATAAAGAAATATATATTAATAACGTTATCATCATTATCATCAATATCATCGTCACTATCATCATATTTTTTCAATATATTTACAACCATTTTTTTTAAACTATATTATGTCATTAAAAATAATTCAAATCTATCACGCCCAATTAATACAATCATTCCTAAAAATATTTGAAAATAATCGTCGCAATGTTTTTAACTGGGTATCATGGTTAAATATTTCAATTTTTTTATAGATGGGTTCTTGATTATCATATTTTGACATAATTACTCGATGTAATATTTTTGATACTGAATCAAACGATATACGATATTCTAGTTTTGACATCATTTTTTGTGCGGCATTATTTTTAATTATTTTATAATTATTGGCATTATTTTATAATTATTGGCATTATTTTATAATTATTTTATAATACGGCATTATTTTATTTTACGGCATAATTTTATAATACGGCATTATTTACGGCATAATTTTAATTTAATTTTAATTACGGCATAATTTTATAATACGGCATTATTTTATAATTATTGTTCTTGTAGTGGATCATTACGTAAAAATATTCAAAATCATGAAAAAACTTTAATAATAGAGGATATATTATCCATTGATCATAATATGGTCGATTTTTTTCATTAAAGGTCGACACATATACGACATATTCTTGGAAATTGGTTTCGCAAATATATATGTCCCAATTTGTTGAAGTCATTATTATTTATTTAAAAAAATATAGTTCAATTTTATTATCATACAATAATAATCCCATTATTATTCCTCATATAAACTATCGGGTTATCCAAATTTATTGATCTCACATTATCAACAGTTATAGGAGTACCCGGACCTATATGATATAAATCATTTATCATCGGTTCAAGATTTACGTTGATCACATCGAAAGTAAATTTTTTATTGAGCTGATAAAATTTTTCATTTGATCGATTAAATTTGTTGATCATGTGGGGGAATCAATTGGTCACCTTTGTTGAACCCGTCAATATTTTTTGAAAACACAAGAACAATATATTTTTTTGCATTACTTGTCGGGATGAAGAAGATCTTATTATCCGTATTAATTGATTCCTGCGTAGGTATAATATTTTTTATCAATATCAGAATATTTGCAATAAAAATTTTTACAGCTTTCAATGATGTGCGCACAAATTTCTTAAAATTTCTTCCATTATTTATGACACATATATCATAAAAATTTTTTGTTGCGACAAGCTGAAACATTTCCATGATAGCATAAACAATTCTTGTTAATTTACCTATACTATAACCACTTTCAAATTTTTTCATTACATACTTTTATCAATATGATTCGCCGGAAAATACTTCGGATAAAATCGCAATCCCACCCTTGATGCGCGTTTTAGCGCGAGTTCTGGATCTTCGAGACGGCCAATATATGACATAATTGGTATTAATTGATGAGCAGCAGCTTTAGGATCATTATGCGCACTCGTAAGAATCGATTCGTAATGATTTACGACTGTGTTATATCCATACAACATTGCATTGAGAACTGTTTTTGCAAATCCGATATTAATTGCACCCATCTGTATCAATACCTGCACCGTCCACATATCAATTAATCGATAACGCATCAAAACAAATGGTGTACCTATTTTCAGAGTTAACTTTGAATCAATAGTTTTCGTCGTATACGGGACAAGATCAAATGATGCGGAATTAAATACATCAAGAATTGGTTCACGATGTCCTTTAACAACAACATAAACTGTCATCCGATGTAGGCGTATATCTGTTGGTATTTTTAAATCATCTGTTTTCCATGTAATTTCGATACCTGCGGTCTTTGCGATCATCGTAATTTCTTGAGCATCGCTATCAAGTTTATTTGCTGTAATGACCTGCAATCGGTCTTCGCTTTTTTTCCCAACTAATAGGGCAATAGCAACAGGACCGATAACAACGCGCCCGGGTCCTGCGGCATATTTGTCGCGCAATATTTGATATAAATGATGTTGTGAATGAACACCACCAGTGCGCGTAACAGCAGTATCTATTTTATTTTTAATTTCTTCATTAAAAAGCGCCCTAATACTCGCTTCAGTAATGATGAGATTTCCCCAACACGATACTTTTGCTGGATTACAGAGCGTCGCATATATATCGATAAGTTGGATCTCAGGTCCCAAACATTGCAGTCGAATTGGTTTACCATAAATATCTCTTGCAAACTGTGCGGGTCTATCACTCGGAATAACAACATCCGACATTCGAACACCTCTGTTTGTCTGAAGTGATGTTATCGTGAATAAATTTCTCCCATCCACAGACACTAAAAGAATATAATTCGCAACTTTTGTTACAACTGATGTGTAATGGCCGAGACCATCAGGATCAATTTTATACATAACATCTGCGAGTGCTCGCGCATGCGTCAATGCTTGTCCACTAAAAAACTCGATATGAAACGAATCCAATCCTATTTCGGGTGGAGCGTTATTATCATCAGAATGGCCCAATAATAATCTAGTTGCTGCTGATCCGGCAACTATTAGTCCGTTTTCTGACGCAAAATGTTCAGCTGCAATAATAAATTTTTCATATCGCATACGATCACTAAATGCGACTACTTCGGCGCGAATTTCCGCATCTTCGATGATATCATCCATCGTGGTATATATAAATAAAAAATAAACCCTTTATTATGATAATGTTTCAACCTTCTCCGTGATATCGTGTATATTTTCGCGCGCACGCACTATATTACGCACGGGTTCCATATCGGGATTAATTTTTATAAATTCTTCGAATAATTCATATATTTTTGGGAAATTTTTCTGATTAAAATCTCGAGAACTTTTTGCGGCATTCTGTTTATATTCATTGTTCATTATTTTTATACCAATGCCGTTTATCGAGCTATCGTGACATATCATCATGTTGACAACTTGAAGTGCAAACCCGGGCATACCTAATGTTGATCGCCAACCATACGAACCCTCTTTTCCGGGTTTATCTTTTGCATGAAATTCACCAACGCTCATGCATATTGGTCCGGTCGTTTCGAAAACACCATTAGGTGTAATAAATTCGAGACGCGGCGGTGTATGTGGAAAATCATCATTCGCTAAAAGTTTAAAAATAAATTCTCCATGTCGAAAAGGCGTATCAAGACCTCCAATCATGAAATACCATTTTTTGCTATCTACCTCGTCGATTATACCCAAAAGGTATGGAAATGGTTTATTGATAATAATTTGATATTGTCGGCACATTATTTTTGATATTCTCGACATCGTACCAGGTCAATATAATTAATATATATTTATTAAATATGTCACGTTTAAAATTTGGATAAAAAAATAATTATTTTATGGTGTTATTACCAACTGCTATTTTTAATGATGTTATTACCAACTGCTTTTTTTAATGATGTTATTACCAACTGCTTTTTTTAATGATGTTAAATCAACATTTTCGTTTGGTTTTTTCTTGTTCGAAACATATATAAGATAAACTCCCGCAAATAATATTGTTGATATTAAACCAACTCTCACATAGTAGTGATTCATTTTCGTCAATTCAAATTTTCAGAACGAGGATGGAACAATAATTTATTAATAATATTTTCGTATTCGCGCCGCATAATCGTAAAATCGCGCTCAAATTCTTCTAATGTTTTGAGCACTTGAGATAATTCATCTCCGACATCTGATATTTTTTTACTGAGGAATTCTATACAATCCGTTTGGGGATAACCATGTGGTCGATCACCATTTGCGAGTCTTTTTGCATTTGTTGATTGTAATATTACACCATCACATACAATCCGCAACGACATATGATGATCTCGAAGTTTCGTTATTAATTCTGATAATTTGCGTCGTATTTCAATGTCATCTTGCATTATTGCTTCATCATTTACCGGTGATGGTGTATTCTCTTGCTCAAATAAATGCTCACGTGCTTGATCCATATGTGCTCGCAGCATCGGGTCCTCAAGATTTTCAAGATTTGTTTCATTGTTCAAGTCTATCTGCCAATCATCTTTATCAATTTGACCCAATTCGTATTCGTCAATGGGGAATTCCATATTTATTGGTGGGTATTGATATCATCTTTAATTGTTCAAAAAAAAGACGCAACTAAATTTATTTGTTTTCGTCGCAAGTTGTCAAATCTTCCCAACTTGGTGGATTATTCTGTGGTTCCGAATTAACACTTAAGTCGGAAATTTTACCAAGGATTTCGGTATATATTTTTTTTCGATTAGGCGAAGGTAGCGCTTTAATTTGAGAAGATTCACCATCATCATTTTCATCGTCATATCTTTGTTTATTACGTTTATTGTATTTATTTTTACGATGATCGTGATCAGGTTTAAAATGTATCTTCTCAATAATATTTGATAATGGCATAATGTGAAAGCGTTCGTTGTTGTCCACAAATATTTCATAAATATCTGATAGCTTAAGTGCTGTTGCTATTGCGGGACAGTCAACGAGCAATAATAAACATGCGCATCGACTTCTAAACGCAAATGTAAAGAATTTACCTCTATCAATATTTGCTGTAGCAATTGCATAATTTGCGAGGGCAATCTCACTAGCAGTTGATGGTATCGTCTTATTAAGTAATTTTTCAAGATCAGAAAGACGATTATTTGAGAAATTTTTATCATGTACAATGCTTATCATTTGATTATATAACCGATTATATTTCGGAATTTGTTTGAGGATTTCTTTTATAGATTCTTTTCTTGAATCGCTAATTGATGCCATTGTTATTATGATATATTTTATCATATCATGTATTCAATTTTTTTTCAAATTACATATATTCGAGTAATTTTTGAAGACTATGCTTAGTTTTTGTGGTTGTTGTCGATAAAGGTAATTTTATACCGAGAAGTTTAGCATGTTTTCTAAGAGTATTGATATCTGGTCCAACTCCACCCTTTTTTGCGGTTGATGGTTTTTTATTTTTTGCGGGCGTTGTTACTTTCTTTTTCTTTACTAGTAATGCTGTTTCTTTCTTCTTTTTTGCGAGTGCGGCATCTTTCTTCTTCTTTGCGAGTGCAGCATCTTTTTGATTCTTAAGTAATGCATTACCGCGCGTTACTTCAGCCTTTTTCTTTTTCAAAGGATTAATTGTTTTCTTTACGGCCGTAGCAGCAAGTTCATTTGGTGCAGTTGTGGGTTTTTTAGGCGCAGTTACGCGCTTTTTTTTCTCACTATCTGGTCCTGCGACAGGCATGATATGATCTCACTGCAGCTAATGGTATACACGCAGCAGAAAAAAATACATATGTTGTAGTAATGTTGATATTACATTTGTTCTTCTTCGAGTGGAGGATTGGCTTTATTGCGAATATTCTGTTCATGCCAGTTTTTGAATTGATTTCTGAATTCCGCTTTAATATCATCATCAATTGACCTCCACACTTCACCACCCATATTGCTAAAATATTGATTTTCATCCTCTTCGCGAGAAACTTTGTTTGCTTGTGGATTATTTTTTAGTTCTTCTATTTTTTCAGGTGTTATATAGATTGATCGTACATTTTCCTTATCATAATATTGAAGATACCTAAAATACAACATTGCATTTGTAACTTTACTCGGATCGCTTCCGGTCCCTCCCATAATTATTGGATTAGATTTATTTACATTTTTTGTTGCTGTTGTTCGCACGGCTCTTTTACTTGCGATATTTCCCGAGTTTAAGGCTTGTTCCAATGTTTCCATACGAGCAGAAATTGCTATACATGTTGCAAGCAATTTTGAATAATTTTCGATTATTGGTTCGAGTAATTTTTCGATACTTTTTGTGATTAAGTCAATGCTGTTTGCTTTTGATCTTGTTTTTTCTGCCATTGTATTTGAGGGGGATATATGAATCAAGATCTTATGATATATCCGAGGAGGACCGAAAGTATTCAACTAATAAACGCGGGATTCAATTTTAGCAATAATATTAGAGTTGAAGTCATCTATGATATTTTGATACATGTGCATATGATGGCATCGACAATTACACTCGGCAGTCTATCAGACGCCCTTGAAGTTTTGCAAAATCTTACAAATCAACAATTTGATGGCGCGACATCGACAAAAATAATTCAACTTAGTAGATGGGCGCATCCACATTATCTTCGTTATATTACATTTCGCGCCGAACAAGCCGAAAAATATGGAGACAAAATAAGCCATAATAAATTCCGAATTTCTGCGGATAAAGTTGAAGAATTTTATAAATCGATCGCTCCGTTACGCGCGGAAATCATTGAAATTAATTCTGACCTACTCCTGGACCCGCGCATATTTGATAAAATAAAAATATCACCCAATGACCTTGAAATACTTGAACCCCTTATGTTATCAATAATTGTATGAAACATAAATAATAAGTCGCGCATTCACTCCTTTAGGATTTATTAAACTAAAAACCAATGGTTTTCCTTTTTTGATAGCTAAAACTTTCGCGCGATCTTCACCAAATGTTAAATAACCAACTAATGGAAGTTCCATGCGATCAGTAATGCGTTGTGTTATCTTAACAAGTGTTCCAACTTTAACAGCAGCAAACGTTGGTACCTCAACAGTAATATTATTTTTTATGTTATCCACGGCCAATGCGGGACCAAGTTCTTGAATTATTGCATCCTGTTGTAGTGTGACAATGGTTCCGAGTGAAACATTTGCTATTGTTGCGGGTGTTACATTCAAGACTGTTGTACCTATTGCGGCATCTGTGGTGAGCGCACCTATAGTTGTTCGGGGCGCACTATCAATCGTAATATTAAATCCCACAATTTCTGATGTAACAGCGATGCGAATATTATATATTGCAATATCATATGGCCATGTTTTTGATAATGGTGTTCCTGCTTCGATCGCGATCGATTCTATTTTAATATTTCCTTGTGTAACGATATTCGGCTCTTTATTGATAACAATTGTGTTATCTTCTTTTTCGTCCTCAATAAATGAACTATCGTTTTGCGTTGCGTGTGTAGCATTATCAGGACACGTAACTAAAAGTGTCGATGATTCCGTCCATGCATATGCCCATCTGTTGTCTGTGTTGCAGAATATTCGATGCTTGTATAGTTTGGACATTTTTGCTATAACACTGCAAAATATAATCATATATTTCATATAATTATGAGTACCCCATATGCGGAACACCCCATATACGTCGAAGTAATACAATATAGCGATAATTACGATTATGACGATTCTGCTATCGAACGTAGACCCATTGATGGTCGAGAAATTTGGTTAGATTTGCAAACGATTCCGCAAACTCCTCCATTATCTGCACCCTATCCGGGCGGACCCATCATCGGAAATACTCGCGGTATCACCGGCGTTCAACTAACTTCGGTATCACCATACAAGTATGCATCACTTTCGGGACATTTTGTAGATATGATTCCCGCTAATCATGCAAATGGTTCATACAAACCCACTTTAAAAGATGTGACAGGTCGAGTTATTCCGTATGATCCAACAGTATGGATCGCAGATGGATTACTCGGCGTGATCGTATTTAAATATAAAACTCCTCAAGAACTCGGATATATACCTCCGCTCACGATTGATTATTGGCGTTATACCGGCGCATTCGCAAGCGGTAATAGTTCATCTGTTGATGGAATAAATCTTGCACCGGGCGCTCACATTTTCAAGCAAAAAATTTCTTCGAATCAGTTCGAATTTCGAACACTACTCGTTGGAACAAACGTGTCACTGCAAGAATCAGCAACTGGGATCACAATTAATGTGGAATCTGGTATAACTGGACTCACGAGCACAAGTACAACTGGTGCAGAAATCAATACTAACACATTTGATGGATCACATGCTGTTCTCCGTCGCATCGTCGGATCAAATGGTCTTACTGTGACACAAAACACAAACGATATCACAATCGATAACACGTTGACCGGTGCGAACCTTGGCACAGGTTCATCCGTGCTCAGTGCAAAATCCGGCGCAAATTTACAGTTTCGTTCCTTGACTGCCGGTGCAAATTTAACACTCACTCAGAACGAAAATGATATCGTCACCGCGCCGAATGGTCTATTAACAACGCTCGCAAACATCGGTACGGGAGCACAAATATTTAATAATATTACCGGAACATCTGCGAACATTCGCTCTATACTTTCGGCGAGCGGTCTGAGCGTCACACAAAATGCATCAACCATCACAATCGACAACACGTTGACCGGCACGAACCTCGGTGCCGGATCACAGTTATTTGCATCAAAGTCCGGTTCGAATTTACAGTTTCGCTCATTGACCGCGGACACAGGTATCGAATTAACACAAAATACAAATGATATCATGATATCATCAACACTCGTTGATCTAGCAAACCTCGATAACGGAGTACAAATTTTTGAAGGAATTTTTAATAAAGTTGCGAGGCTACGATCTTTATTTGGAACAGCAAACGGGTTAACTGTCGATCAAACATCGACATCAATCACCATCGACAACACTTTGACGGGCACAAATCTTGGTTCGGGATCTCAAATTTTTAAAGCAAAAAGTGCCGCAAACTTACAATTCCGCAGCCTAACTGCGGGTGGAGGTATCATCCTCACACAGAATGCAAATGATATCATCATATCAACGACAGATAGTGGGAGCTCATCAACAATCGTCACAACTTTAGCGAATCTCGGAACCGGCGCACAAATATTTATTGATATTCTTGAAACAACTGCGAATATTCGATCATTGCTTGGTTCCGCGAACGGACTCACAGTCACACAAAATGCATCAACAATTACTATTGATAACACGTTGACCGGCGCAAATCTCGGAGCGGGATCACAGTTATTCGCATCAAAGTCCGGTTCGAATTTACAGTTTCGCTCATTGACTGCGGGTACTGGCATCGCACTCACACAAAATGCGAATGATATTATTATCGCCACATCGATTGCAAATCTCGGCACAGGCGCACAAATATTTGATATAGTTACCGCTAACTTACGCTCGATCATTGGTTCTGCAGGTATCACAGTTACACAAGACACAAATACGATCACATTCGATAACACGTTGACCGGCGTGAACCTCGGCACCGGTCCATCCATATTTAGTGCAAAATCTGGTTCAAACTTACAGTTTCGATCTTTAACAGCCGGTACCAATATTTCGCTCACACAAAACGCAAATGATATCTCAATCGCTGCAAGTGGTATCTTAACAGCGGTCGCGAATCTCGGCACCGGTGCACAAATATTCGACGCGGTTGTTGGAACAACAATTAATTTAAGATCAATTCTTGGTACCGCGAACGGACTCACAGTCACACAAAACGCATCGACCATCACCATCGATAACACATTAACTGGTGCGAACCTCGGTGCCGGATCACTCATATTCAGTGCAAAATCCGGCGCAAACTTACAGTTTCGCTCATTGACCGCTGGTACCGGCATAGCTCTCACACAGAATGCAAATGATATCGTAATCGCATCAACAGTAACATCATCCCTGAGTGCGATTGCGAATCTTGGCGCGGGTGCGCAAATATTTGACGCGGTCACCGGTACAACAGCAAACTTTCGTTCTATACTTGGTTCTGCGAATGGTCTTACTGTCACACAAAATGCGTCGACCATCACTATCGATAACACGTTGACCGGTGCGAATCTTGGGACAGGATCGCAAGTATTTAGTGCAAAAACAACATCAACACTTCAGTTTCGCACGTTGACCGCGGGTTCCAATATTTCGCTCACACAAAGCGCATCTGATATTACCATTGCAGCGAGTGGTCTATTAACTTCGCTCGCGAATCTCGGCGCAGGTGCACAAATATTTGATTCGATCACTGGTACATCCGCAATCTTGCGATCTATACTCGGTACTGTGAACGGTCTCACAGTTACACAGAACACATCATCAATCACCATTGATAACACGTTGACCGGTGTGAATCTCGGTGCCGGATCACAGTTATTTGCATCAAAGTCCGGTTCGAACCTACAATTTCGCTCATTAACCGCGGGTACTGGCATCGCGCTCACACAAAATACAAATGATATTGTGATCGCGATGACGTCATCACCCATAACTTCGCTCGCAAACATCGGCACAGGTTCATCAATATTTGATGTAATTTCCGGAACAATAGCGAACTTGCGAACATTACTTGGTTCATCAAATGGTCTATCGGTCACGCAAAATACATCAACAATTACTATTGATAATACATTAACCGGTACTAACCTCGGGACCAGTACCCCCATATTCAGTGCAAAATCTGGTGCGACATTACAATTTCGCAGTATTACTGCGGGGACCGGCATATCTGTTACACAAAACACAAATGATATTACCATCGCGACAAGTGGTATCTTAACCACACTTGTGAACCTCGGGACCGGCGCACAAATATTTGATGCAGTTACTGGTACATCCGCAAATGTGCGATCGTTAGTAGGTACGACCAATGGTCTCACAGTAACGCAAAGCGCATTATCAATCACCATCGACAACACATTGACCGGTACAAATCTTGGAGCGGGATCACAGTTATTCGCATCAAAGTCTGGTGCACTTTTACAATTTCGCACACTAACTGCGGGGACCGGCATCGCACTCACACAAAACACAAACGATATCACAATCGCAACAATTGGTGTCCTAACTTCGGTCGCGAACCTCGGCGCAGGTGCACAAATATTTGATGCAATTACTGGTACAACTGCGAATGTGCGATCGCTCGTAGGTACGACCAATGGGCTCACTGTTACACAAAATGCATCGACAATTACTATCGATAACACATTAACCGGTGCAAATCTCGGGACCGGATCACAACTTTTCATCTCAAAAAATACATCGTCACTTCAGTTTCGCTCGTTGACCGCTGGTACCGGCATCACACTCACACAAAATGCAAATGATATCGCAATCGCAGCAAGTGGTGTCTTAACTTCGCTCGCGAATATCGGCGCAGGTGCACAAATATTTGACGCGGTCACCGGCACATCCGCGAACGTACGATCACTCATTGGTTCCGCGAACGGTATCGCTCTCACACAAAATACAACAACTATCACAATCGATAATACATTAACCGGTACAAATTTGGGTTCGGGATCGGGTACAATATTTAGTGCGAAAAATGGTTCGACCCTCCAGTTTAATAGTATTGCCGGTACAGGTAACGGACTCACCGTCTCAGTTCCAACAGCGGGTTTAATCGTCATCGACAACACATTGACCGGCGCGAACCTCGGTGCGGGATCACAGTTGTTCAGCGCAAAAAATGGTGCGAATTTACAATTTCGCTCATTGACCGCGGGTACTGGTATCGCGCTCGCACAAAATATAAATGATATTGTCATTTCGATCGCGAGTGTACCTCTATCATCGATCACAAACCTTGGCACTGGTGCACAAGTATTCGAAACTATATCAAATTCGATTGCAAATTTGCGCTCATTCGTTGGAACCGTTAACGGACTAACCGTCACTCAAGGTGCGACTGCAATAACTATTGATAATACACTTACTGGTGCAAATCTTGGTGCGGGATCACAACTGTTCAGTGCAAAAAATGGAGCACAGTTACAATTTCGCTCATTAACCGCGGGTACCGGTATCACATTAACACAAAATGTAAATGATATTGTTATCGCATTAGCATCAGCATCCTCACTCACTACGCTCACGAATCTCGGCACTGGTGCACAAATATTTGATGCGGTCACTGGTACATCCGCGAATGTGCGATCTATACTTGGTACTGCGAATGGATTAACTGTCGCACAAGGATCCGCATCTATTACTATCGATAACACGTTAACGGGTGCAAATCTCGGTACAGGTATTTCCCTATTCAGTGCGAAAAGTGGTGCATCATTGCAATTCAATACTATATCTGGTACCGCAAATGGTCTTACTATTTCCGCACCATCTGTCGCTGGTGTGATCACGATCGATAACACTTTGACCGGCGCGAATCTCGGTGCGGGATCACAGCTGTTTAGTGCAAAAGTCGGCGCGGCATTACAATTTCGCACACTAACTGCGGGTGCAGGTGTGACGCTCACACAAAATGCAAATGATATCATCATCGCTGCAGCTTCATCGGTATCGCTGAGTACACTATCGAATCTCGGCGCGGGTGCACAAATATTTGATACGGTCACCGGTACAACTGCGAATTTGCACTCACTCGTCGGTTCCGCGAACGGTCTCACTGTGACACAAGGTACGACAGCTATCACCATCGACAACACATTGACTGGTGCAAATCTCGGCACAGGTTCATCCGTGTTCAGTGCAAAGTCTGTTGCAAATTTACAGTTTCGCTCATTATCTGCGGGTACCGGTATCATACTCACGCAAAATGCAAATGATATTGTGATCGCGACAAGTGCCCTAACTTCACTCGCAAATCTTGATACTGGTGCGCAAATATTTGCGACAACCGGAGGTACAACAGCAAACTTACACTCACTTCTCGGTACCATTAACGGTCTCACTGTTACGCAAAATGCGACAAACATAACAATCGATAACACCTTGACCGGTGCAAACCTCGGCACTGGCGGTAGTGCCATATTCAGCGCAAAGACTGGAGCACAGTTGCAATTTAATAGTCTCGCGGGTACTGCGAATGGACTCACTGTTTCCGCACCAACGGCCGGATTAATTACGATCGATAATACACTCACTGGTGCATCACTCGGTGGTACTGCTGCGGTCTTCGCAAATAAAACGGGCGCATTAATAAATTTGCGCGGTATCACCGCCGGAACAAACGTCACTGTTACACAAAACGTGAACGATATTTCTGTCGCGGTTGCGGGTGGCGCTGCAGTCGCAAATTTAACGAGTTGGCGTTTCACCTATGAAAAAGCGAATGCAACTAATGCGGGAGCATCGGTCGCAGGTACACAAACTCGCACCTTAACAACTGCTCTTTCATCTGGACCTAACGTTGCAAATGTTACACTTGCGACAAATTTATTAACTATACAGCCCGGAAGATATTATGTTACAGCATCAGCTCCTGTAATAAACGGTGGACTTAATCGTATTTCTCTCGTCAATAACACAACAAATGCAATAATACTTAATGGTACAAATAATTATTCTACCGGTGCAACGTTAGCGACGCGATCATTCATTAGTGGTGTTATTGCACCAACCACAACTATTGTTTGTCGACTTAGTCATTATATACAAACTGCACAAGCTACGAACGGATTAGGTGCTGCAGTGGGTGCAGGTGTCGGTACATTCGAGGTATATGCGGAAGTTTCGATCACACAGATCGGTGTGTAAAAAATAAATCAATGTGACTGGTTTTAAACAATCAATATTTTTTTGTTATCATTTATAATATGGCTGCGCCTCGCATCGAACAACCAATTTACGTTGAATATTTTTCACTCAGTGATCATTATAACTTTGAGCACAATATGAGCGCGATCGAACGACGTCCTATCGATGCTCGAGAATGCTGGCTCGACATGCAGTTAATACCGATAACACCACCGTCTGTTGCAACATCTGTCGTCACTCCAGCAACTGCTATTCTTGAGGCTGTGCCCAATAATGCATTTCATTTCGCTAATCCTTCTTTCCAAGATATGATACCTGCGACATATAGCAACTGTGCGTACCAACCAAAATTAACTGACGCTAATAATGTTTTGATCCCATACGATTCTAATGTTTGGGTCGCAGATGGGATTCGCGGATTAGTCGAATTTAAATATAAATCATTATCAGAACTCGGGTACAAAGCACCACTTACAATCAAATATTGGCGCTATACTGGTGCATTTCCTGGTCCTGGATCGGCCGGAGTAACAAATGCAATTAATGAGAGCGCTTGCACGAGCACTACGTGCGGCGCATTATTCAAAGAATTAATCGGCACAGTTCTCCATTTTCGCTCACTATCGTCCGGGCCCGGAATAAACATTACGCAAACGAACGATCAACTATCGATCGGTAATATTGTCCCAATAACTGATATTAATTTATACATCGATAACAGCGGCAATGATACCACAGGTGATGGTACTTTTGCAACACCATTCGCTACATTGCAGCGCGCATTCGCAGAAATCGAAAAAACAGGATGGGATAACACCGCAGTGGTCCGAATTAAATCGGCATTAACACTTTCGCCGATGATGAGTCTTAATGCGGGAACTCGCGGCAGACAATATACACCTGTGCATGTTTATGGTGCGCCGCGCACCGTAATTAAATCTGGAACAATTACAAGTTTCAGTCTTGATGTCGCAAGTAAATTACTCATCATATCTGGTGGTTCATTTGATAACACAGACATTGGTCGCATCATTCGATTCACTTCTGGCGCATTAGCGTCTTATGTTCAGTTTACACGATTAAATATTGAGTTCGCTCCATCAACAAAAATATTACCATCGCCTCCGCCATTTCAGTTTGAAGCATATATTTCAGACGTTATTGATTCTTCTACCGTTCGAATCACATATGCCGCAGAATCAACGGTACCCGCAGTTGGTGATTCATTCGAAATACTCGAAAACACAAGTCGCTGTATAATTAATACAGCAGTCGCTGTATTCATGAGCAATGCATCAATCATATTCCGCGACATCGATTTTATACCGACCGCATCTTCGGTAGAAACGGCAGTTGGAATTTATTTCACGGGCTTTGAAGCAAATCTTGTTGGTGTTCGATTCTTATGTGTTCCTAATGTGGATATTTTATTTTCAAACACTGATGGTATTCTTCATACCGGATATATTCATGCGAATAAAGCAATAAGTCCAATCATACCATCATCGCTCGGGATCGCAGTTTATAATACACAAACATCATCCGGAAATTTCATCAGGCTCAACTCTGATAATTCGAATGCGATCATATCGAATAGTATGTTCCGAATGGAATTACCTGTCGGGTCTAACGCAAGTATATTTATTCAAGGACCAATTATTATGCAATCATGCGAATGTTTCGGTGAAGTAACTCTATTCGCAAATTCAGAAAATTCAACGGTACAACTAAGTCGATTTGATGGAGGATTACGTGGTAATTTTTATGGTATTGCAGCAGCATCGAGTGGAATCGTTACTGTATACGATACTCATATATTAAATTCAAGAAGTGGTGGTATAACAACGACGCTCGGAGGTGGAAAAATTATTTTAGGTGAGAGGAGTAACGGATTTGTGCAGATAGATTCATGTAGATACGCTATATTATGTGAAGGAGGCGGAAATATAATAATACCACAAGACGCAGTAGTTCGTATCAATGGAGGTGCAAAAAGTATAGGAGCAATGTTAATATATCTTGCGGAAGTACATATGAATAGATTACCTGTTATAACAGGTACATTCAGTACTTACATCATATATGCTAAAAGGAGCAAAATATATACACAATCGATCACACTAAATTCGCATTTATGTCGCGCAATCGATCTACAGTACGAAAGTGAATTAATTGCTCAATCAATAAACTTAGATGGCGGTGCAATCAACATCAACGTTGAATATGGTTCAAAGTTAACAGTACTAAACGACCTATCAATAAAAAATACATCGACCACTGGATTAATATTCAACGATAACTCACATGTATGTGTTATCGGTACACTCACAACATCAGATAATAATGAATCTGGAATACATTGTACGCTCCGAAGTTCATTATTCGCGGGATCAATTAATGCTTCTGAAAATCACGAATATGGTATTAGGATGGATAAAAGTGACTTATTCGTTGATAACACGTTAACCGCAACCGCAAACGGTATAAGCAATATTAATTTGACCAACGGTGAAGCTCGTTTAAATTCTGTTATTGCTAATATGGCCGGGACTTCGCCAAATATTTATCTATCACAGCAAAAATGGAACTCAACCGGGATCGAAGCTCACAGCGCACAAACTGTCGGTATATATGTCCATGGTGCGTCCGAATTCTTTGCGACCACAAGTGTTGACGTCCATAATTGCATGGATCAAGGATTTGTCCTCACGAACGGATCAAAAGCATCATTAATTCGCACAGAAGGCGGGACTGTACTAGACGCGAGTGGTTGTAAATATTTTGGGCTCAACATTAACACCGCATCCGAACTCAAGTGTGTCGGTGATATCAATATTTCAAATATTGTCTCGGGCAATGGTCTCAACCTCGTCGAAAGTGAACTCCGCGTCGCTGGAAATATTAATATACCATCTGTATATCAAACCGGCATAATCGTTGATAAAAGTTCGCTATTTGCGCACTCATTAACATCTACTGCGCTAATTTTAAATTATCCATCCGCAATATTTTATGATAGTGAAGTAACATTAAATGATCTCACGCTATCATATTAGATCAGAGTTTAGAAAAGAATTGTTAAAAGAACAAAAAAGACAAAAAGAATTGGGTTACCCCACAAATAACTCATTATGTATGCATGCATTTTTAAATGGGGGATGCAAAGATGAAACTTGCAACCGACTTCATCTTGCAGATGCAATAACTGAAAGTTATAATTGTGGAAGGAAAGAGTTTTTTAGTGCATTATCGGTTCTCAAAACCAAAAATGCATCAAAAAAATTAAAGCCTTCTAAAGCAGTTAATGCTAATAAAAACAAAGATGAAGTTTGTAAAAACAAAGTTAAAGAATGCATATGTGCTTTTCACATTAAAAATAACATGAAAGGGTTAATAGATGAAATACAAGATTTGGAGAAAGCTGCTGAAAAAATGCCAAGTGGTTTAGTTAAACAATTTAACGAACTTCTTTGTAAAAAAGAAATTGAAGAAATTTATAGAACAGCAGGTTCTCTAAAGAAAATGATTTCATCTGTTAAAAGAAACATCATAGTGGGAACAACGATAAAAAATAGTTAAATCATAACAGATTCTTTCTCGTTGTGATTGACCGGACTGAAATAAGGACAAGGAAATGGATAATGGAACAATATGGACGATGTCACTGAAGATTTTAAACATGATTTGAGTCGCTTGGATATGTCGAACACATGATGCGTGATTCTCGAATGACGAGTCAAAACACCCCCAAACTGATGAGTCATAACCAGATGACGAGTCAAAACACAGGTACACTGGATGATGGACTGAAAACGAAATAAGGACACGGAAACGGATAACCCCACCTCACAAACAGAGGAAACAACAATTGCAATCCCAACCATGCAAAAGTTGTAGTTTGTGAGGTACACACATACACACACAAACGGTCATAAAAAATAATCAAAACACACACCATTTTTTGTTACTTTTTATTCCCCCCCCCCCCATCTACATCAAAAAAAATATATTACAATATTTTCGATATATTATAATATTTATATTTTTTTTGATATATTTATATTTTTTGATATTTTGATATATTTTGATATATTTATATTTTTTGATATATTTTGAAATTGTACAGTGTCAAATGAAAACCAAGCTGGAGATTGCTATAATAGTTTGAAAGAGCGATATTATATTTTCGAAAACACTTAAACGTGTTAATTTAATTTTTAACGACACCATCGTATTTTGATATACGTGAATATCCGAAAATCATTGTTGTTATTAAACAACAGCGACGACTACTCAAAAACATTGTGCGTTCATTTATGAACTAATGAGAAATAATGTCAATATGGATGTCAACATCGAAAATTTGTGAGTGAACCAATGAATAAAATTATGGTAATGGCTAAAAATATGGAGAAAGAGATGATAGGTGAAATAAAAAGCAACTTAGAAACTATTTTATTATCGCTGATGGGAGTAACACTAAACGAAAATTGTTTATTAATGGTTAGTGGAATGATCAATGAGCTTCTAAAATTTTTGGTACTGTTAGTTATGAAATTGATGTCATCGACAATCGGATGGAAATATCTCACAAGTAACAATGTAATCTTTGATAGAATCACATATGAATAATTTGTGGATTAGCTAATATATTAGCGATTGTTAGTTATAAACTTGCAACTCTGATGAGTATCCTCTTGATGAAATGCAAACTAAAATTTGTTTACTAATCGTTTGTGAATTAACGAATAATTTCTAACATTTTTGGTATTGTAAGTTACGAAATTGCAATTATGACGGTCATTTTTTCGATAAAATACAAACTGAAATTTTTTGCACTCATACACACACAAGCACAATCATAATAAAACGATGATTCAAATTTATCACATTACCTTAAAAAAAAAAAAATAATTTTTCACATTTTATTTTGCGTTGCACTTCATCAAAGTTATGATGACACAAAAGATCATGTCTATGATATGGGGATATCATGTCTATGATTTATCATAGACATAATTACCATCATACTAGATTTATCGCTCAAGTTTTGAAACATTTTAATCGATATTATAATATAATATAAATTCAAATTTCATAATCATGCGTATAGCTCATCTCGCAGATATCCACATTCAAGATCGACGTCGGATCGAATATCAAGTTATATTCAATAAATTATATGAAAGTCTTCGATGGGAAAAAGTAGATATTATCGTGGTTGCGGGCGATATCTTCGACAATAAATTGCGCGTTTCTGCGAATAATATCCTCGACGTCACAACATTTCTCATAAACTTATCCGATATTAGTCCCGTGGTCCTAATAGCCGGCAATCATGATACGAATCTCCTCACACCTGGTGCATTTGATATACTCACAGCAATATTAACCGATCATCATATACTACAACCACCAAGATTAACTTATTGGCGGCATTCAAGTATTTATGATGCACATGGATGTGTTTGGTCCGTTATAGCACCAGATGGAAATATTCCGGAGTATGATCAACAACAAATTCCGGACTCACAACCGCACATATGTCTTTTTCATGAAGAAGTTAATGGAACACTCCTACCAAATGGAATAACTTTGCGCGATTTCAAACTAACAACATCAACATTTGATCGATATGATCTTGCGCTAGGAGGTCACATTCATTTGAGACAGCGTTTCGCCCCGAGAGCCGCATACTGTGGAAGTCTTATTCAACAAAATATTGGTGAACCACATTATGGTCATGGATATATCTTGTGGGACATGCCTGAAGCATCGCCAGCGCCGCAGGCACCGCCTGTGATGCGCGGAATCGATATTTATAATGAATGCGGATTTGTTCGCATCGAGCTCGACTCCGAAGGCACAGATATAACGAAGCAACCAATACCAAAAACTCCCTTATATTGGGCTCTAATCCATGAGGAAGACACTCCCTTGGAGCATATATCATCAGTAACCGAATCGTATACAAAATTATTTATGATGTCCCCGCGAATGATCCATTCGCGAACAAATACGTGTGTCGAGACCCAACCATCCGAACAAACAGATCTCATTAATGCGCAAA
Source organism: Hydra vulgaris (assembly GCF_038396675.1). Lineage (NCBI taxonomy): Eukaryota > Metazoa > Cnidaria > Hydrozoa > Anthoathecata > Hydridae > Hydra > Hydra vulgaris. The sequence goes on along the minus strand of NC_088925.1, from coordinate 237,566 downwards.
TTGCATCACGAAATATTCAATCACATGAAGATATTATTCGCGAACTCTTCCTTGGAGATCCCAATGTCGAAGCGGTCATTGAACTACATCGCGAGCGCTGGGTTGAACCATCATATCATGTGAACGGTGGTCGTTTTCGTATTATTTGCTTAGAGTTCGATAATTTATATGCGTTCGGCCCATCAAATGTTATCGATTTTACATTACTCGAAGGTTGCGTTAGCGGTGTCATCGCACCAAATCATACAGGTAAGTCTTCGATCATTGAAGCACTCATCTTTGCGCTTTACGAAGAACATCCGCGGGCCCCCTTAAAAAAAGATATCATCCACCATGGCGCGACTTCATGTCGATTAGTGCTCGACTTTGAGCTCGACGGTAAGTTAGGAAAAATAAGAAAATCAATGTATTCGTCCGGTAAACAAAATAATTCTGCATCGCAATACAGATTCGAGTACGCCAATGAAAATCGAACGCGCGGCGGTATAGTCGAAACCCTGAACGAAATAGAGAGCGTATTAGGTGATGCAGTTAGTGCACTTGCGAGTAGCTTTCAGCTGCAAGGAGCTGAATCAACCGGTTTCATCGGTATATCACCCAATGAGCGTAAAAGACTTATCGCTCGTGTTATGTGTCTCGGTTCATTCGAAAAACTTGAGCGCTCAACAGCAAAAGAATTAACAGAAATCGGTGGAGAATTAAAATCTTTGATGACACAATTTCGCGGCGAAAGTGTCAATACTCTGAAACAAAAAATATTATCCCTCGACGAGAGCATAAAAAAAACAACAGCAAAAATTAATAATCTCAAAATTCTTGCAACTAGAGCACAACATGACGCATCTGAAGCTCAACGTTTGCTAGGTATTGAACAAGGACGTGCAGGAATAACTCTTGTCGAAAATATTCCACCTTGCGAAGATAATATCACTGTAGATGATTCAATAATTCGCAATGACGAGATAAACATGTTATATCGTCCGACTAAAGAAGAACTCATCGAAGCATCAAAGCATTTTCATGAACCATTCAATCGAGATATCGCAAAATGTTGGGATCCGGTTGCGTATCAATTGGCCCGGCAAACCGTTGAAAATTTAAGAGATGTTCCGACATGTATGACGATACCTTACGAAAAAATAGTTCGCGATCATGAAGAAGCATTTAAAAAATATACAATATTATCTGTTAACGATAATTCGATAGCATCATGTGCTACCGCATTAAAATCGAAACTCCGCCTCAATGAAAACTGCGAAGGATGCGCACATACATTGCAAATTATTAATAATGCTTTAAGCGGCGCAAATGAAGCAAAAATAGAACTCGATAAATCGAAATCATTATTAGATGAAGCAACAAAAATCAATGAAAAAAACAAAGCATTAACGCATTTGTGTAAACTTGAAAAAGTGAGAGAACATAATCTTCGAATGCGTGCGCATGATATTATCGCATATGATAAACATTCACGAGCATATGGTGAACTTAGGGCTGCATTATTGCGCGCAAACGCTGCAACTGAAGCCTCTTGTGCCGCGCAAAATAAAGTACAAAATAAAGAAAACATTCTTGTAGGATATATACGATTGCAACAAAAATTAGCGGATCAACTCATTATCGCTGAAAAATATGAGTCCACATTAAAACGCCAAAAGGCACTCAAATCGTATCGATCGGTTCTTCGGCCAGTTGGCGGAATAGGCGACAAACTCCTCGATAAAGGCCGTTCATCCTTAGAGAAACAAATTAATTTAGCACTCTGCGAACTTGGTGCGCGCTTCCGGGCAATAATTAATCCCGATTATAGCATCAACATTTGCAACACAAATGTGCTTCCCGCGAGTCTCGGTAGTGGATATCAAAAATTTGTTCTTAGTCTTGCTGCGCGTCTCGCAATATGGCGATTATCTACGAGTCCGCGTCCTGATGCGTTTATCATCGATGAAGGATTCGGGGTATGTGATGAGGAATATCTCGAATCGATGGCGATGGCACTTGAGTCACTCGCTTCTGCACCGGGTGGTCCGCGATTAGTATTCGTCGTATCACATTTGGATACGTTAAAGATCCGATTGGAGCGCGTGATTGAAATCAAACTACTCTCAACTGGGAGTCACATAGTCGCATCGCGTAATAATTCTGAACCCATTGACGATCCGAATATAATTCCAGACTCGAATTATGTCAACAAAATATATTGCAAAATATGTCGACAAAGATTACAAATTTCGTGGAAAACTCGACACGTTAATTCTGCGAAACATCAGTCCGCATTAAAAAAACAAAAAAAGTAATTAATTATTCATTTTTTGATACTTGGTGCGCGCGCAAAATATAAAATTTGAATACTGATATATCGATAGATATATCACAAAAATGACTACTCGTGTATTTTACAGTGATAAATATGATTGGCAAAAAAACAAATATGATAAATTTTTGCGTAAACAAAATGTTAAAGTGAAAGATTTTATCGAACCATTCGCATCAGATGGTATGTTCTCCATCATTTATAATGAAAATACTGTTTCGCTTCTGAATGAAACAGATAGTAAAGGATTCTCAGCAATACATCACACCTTATATAATAAGAAATTCACAGATCAACAAAAAATTGCTATTATTGAAGATATCATTGATCATGGAGCTGATCCATTTATATTAACTATATATGGAAAAAGTGCATTTATTTGCGCATGTGAACTTGGATACCTTGAGATTGTAAAAATTATGTGTAAACATAAAAATTACAATGTTAATGCGACGTCTCTTCGTTCATGGCCAGCGATACAATTTGCTATTGAAAATAATAAGACACAAGTCGCGGAATTTCTCTTATCGAAAGGTGCATCAATCACTATGTCAAGTTCATGTGGTGAATCAATGTACCATACCATTGCTAGAGTTGGTGATGAATCAATACATTCAGCAACGACTATAATTGCGCATTTATCTCAAATGATAGAGTTAAAAGATAATCGAGGAAGAACACCATTACACATCGCGTGTACATATGGTAGATTACCGATAATTGAATTATTACTCAAACACGGCGCAGATAATACAATCGTTGATAACGCTGGTGAAACACCAACAAAAAAATTAATTGACTGGTTCAATGCTAAAGGGTCAAAATTAGCATCAGATGAAGTATTTCAGTATCTTCAACGAACAATAACAGTTGGTACTATTCGTAATATAATTAGTATCGTAAATAATAAAATAACCAATGATGGAGATACCAAAATGCACGACGCAGTGCGCGATAATGATATTGAGTATATTACCGAGCATATAGCTAATAAAAATTTAACTAATACCGAAAATGATGATGCGTTGACTCCATTGCTTCTCGCCATCAAATGCAACAAAATCGAAGCATTCAAAACATTATTATTGGCATGTGACGATATAAATCAAACAAATAGTCAAGGACTTACTCCGCTTAATTTAGCTTCTGCGGTCGGAAACACCGATATAGTCAAAATACTACTTGAACAAGATAATATTGATGTCAATAAAAGTGACAAAGGAGGATTTTCACCTCTTCATAATGCTGCGCGAGGTCAATTTGACGAAATAGTTACGATGTTATTTAATAAAAAAGCAAATATTAATGCTATAGCGAAAGACGGAAGATCAGTTTATAGAAATGCTTGTTTCGTTCAACGATTATCGATATCAACAATGATGAAATTATTAATTATGGGTGTCAAAATTAACGATAAAGAAGGCGAAATTGGATATAATATATTCAAAAACATATTTAATGCAGCTATAGCAGCGTATGAACAATCACCCGATTATTTAGCGAAACGGTGCTGTCAATTTATAAAAGAATCGATCAATATAATCGATAATATTCATAAATTATAATTTTTACACTGCCGGCTACGCATAACGAAAAAAATAATAATTATAATTTATATTTTTTTTCCAAGATATCTGGCTCAAACCTGAACAGAGATTCAGTAGTATTTTTTTTGTATGTTTCGTCTGCATTATATCCGAAATTCGGATCATATATGGGATCCGTAATTTTTAATTTTTCGATTAATAAAACATCATCATCTATTTCTGATGGTTTTTTACTTTCGTTGTTAACTGTAGTAAAATTAGGTTCATTAAAATATATTTTAATTATATTTTCCATAAAATTATCCACTAAATCACTTCTATCAATTTGTTTGAGATTGTTCATAAATGATAATGCCGCTTTATAATCATGTCTGAGTTCTAAGTTCCAAATTTCAATTATTAAAACATCACTATTTTCAATTGTTTCAATCTTATTTTTTAGGATATCTTGATATATAATTTTTAAACATCTTACATCCTTTTGTAGGAGATTTTTTGAAAATTTGAGTAAAGCAATAATAACATCCCTTTCTAGAGACATTTTATTAAATATATTAATTATTCAAATATATATATTTTAATGATCATAAAAAAATATAAATCATCATTATTAATCATCAAAAATTATCATTATTAATCATTATTAATTATCATTATTAATCATCAAAAATTATCATTATTATTTATCATTATTAATCATCATTATTAATTATATTAATTACTATTAAAGATCATTATTTTTTTTATACTCGTTCAATTATAATTGAACGATTATCATCGTCAGTCGATGTTGTTACATCATCAATTGATGTTATTTTTTTTTCATTAGTCGATACTATCGCATCATCAGTCGATGTCGTTGCATCGACTGTTAACGTCGTTGCATCATTAATTTGTATTGATGCATCCATACCTGATGTACAGTTATATCAAGTATAATTTGGAATTCAAATTTAAAGGCGGTAAACATCTTCATATCGAGGATATAATAAAGGAGGTTCATTATGATGATGAGGACTTAAATGATATTTCATATCTATTTCAAATAATTTACGATAGACGATCTCGTTATAATCCTCAAAGTTAAAATATTTAATATTTTCATCATACATTTCATCGTTACCAGATATAATTCTTTTAATAAAATAATGAACCTTGTTATAACGATTTCGACTATGATTAATATCGATACTTTCGCAACGATAATCAAACATACCTATTTTGTCGAAAAACGAAAATATATCAAATGATACGGCAAATATTCCAAAAAAACCCGAATCAATTCTACCTGGTTGTACTTCATCCATTATCGCATCATATTTTTTCAATGTACTATAGAAATTAAAATTATTTATCGGTAACATAGATTTCGTATCAAAATGTGATGTAATCATTTTGATCACATCTTCGAAATTTTTGCAATTATTATCAACACATTCTACCATACAATTAATAAGTTTATCACATAATGCGATATCAGAAGAAGGATTAATATTATATTTAAAATAATCATATGGTCCATCATTGATAAAAATGAAATTATCCATCTTAATAATTTTTTATGATATTATGAAAAATATATCCAAATTTTTTGAATATTTTTTCCACATCGATGCGGATCAATAAAAAAAAATAATTAATACATCATCAGGATGTGAACATCGTATATAATAAAATTATTTATCATTATTTTGGTACTAACGTATTAACGTTATAAATAGACCTTTTAGTATCACCTGAAGGGTCATCTGTTTCAGATGATTTGCGATTAAATTTTTCTTTATAAAATTTGAGATATATTTCTTCTTGAAACATTTTTGACAGAGATTGACACTTAATAACATCTAGTGCTCTAATAAAATATAGAACATTCTTGTCATTGATAAAAATACTTCTTCCAAATTCTTCTATAAGATCTATAGCATTTTTGATTGAATCTTTTCTGTTTAGTAAAATATCTTTATAATAAGATAATAATTTTTTTACATCTGTTTCGCGGAGATATTTTGAGAAGTTAACGAGAGCAATATTTAATTCTCGATCAGACATTTTTACTGATTATAATATATAAATTCAAATTTGTATATTGGAATATGACTGATATATTTAATTTTTTAAGGACTCGTTGAAATTCGACGACAAATTATTCACGATCGTACATCCGTTATTATCGTAATAAAATAATAATAATTATCTATGATAACATATTCATCTTATGATTAACAAATTTGAAACGGAACACATACATGAATAAGAATATGGCTAATCATATTTCTATCGAATTGACACAAACTCTTAATAAAATAGGATCTAAAATAAGTAATAACCTTTCACCTGAAGAATGGATAAAAATAATATAAATTTTTCGATTAATAATGAGAAAATAACATATTTAAAAAATGCATTAAATGAATTACGTGCATCACAAAAGAATATCTCAGATTAATCAATTAACCAAAAAAATAATCAATGAAATAGATGAAAAACCATGTGAATAGTTCAAATAACTATCGTTATTTTTTAACTTCCACGAACCAATATATATTAAATATTTAATCTAAAATTTGTACTCATTGGTAGTTAAAATTAATACATTTGAAACAAAATATATACATGAACATAACAATGCCTCAATCAAATGAACAGCTAAAAAGCATTCTTGATGAAATATATATATTTATAACAACACATGTTTCGATTGAAAACCAATATATATTCGTTATTATATTTACTAAAATATTAGATGGATTTAAAAATTTGCATCAAAATACATATATAAATGTGTAATAAAATGTCAAATAAATCTTACATAACAATTTTTTATGAATTATATGATTATATCAATGTTAACTTTCCTTAAAAAAATTTTCGCAATTCTTTCTTCTGATGTTACTAAATAAATTTCCATACTTATACCTTTTTTTTCCACCTAAGGGGTTCTCCCCTGTCAAAAAATAAATAAACATCTCATCAAAAAATAAATAATCATTACTTGGAAACATTCATGATCACATCCTCATCAACAAATATTCGACGACTCTCACACGCGCATAGCCTCGCAAAAAATAAATAATCACTACTTGCTAACCCTCATGCGCGCATATAAATAATAAATATTTGGAAACATTCATTGATCATTCTCGTCAAAAATTAATTATATAATCACTTGATGACGTCACGCATTCACAACTTATGTGCATCGCATCCACATTTTTTTGCGCATCATCTTCACATCATGTTCATAAATAATCACTACTTGCTAACCCTCATGCGCGCATTAGTGCAAAAAATAAATAATTCATACTATATAACATTCGTGATTATCCTCGTCAAAAAATAAATAAACATTCATGATCACATCTCATCAATCACTTCACGTGCGCATCAATGCAAAAATAAATAATCATCTGATCAAAAAATAAATAATCATTATCTGGAAACTCTCATGCGCGCATCTTCGCAAAAAATAAATAATCATTAATCGAAAACATTCATGCGCGCATAACTGCAAAAAATTAATAATAAATATTCGATATCATACATGATCACTTAAGGGGTTCCCCCTTAAACCCCCTATTGTCAAAAAATAAATAACCATTCATGATTATCCTTATCAAAAAATAAATAATAATTAGTCGATATCATACATGATCACATCTCATGACCCATACTCATCAACAAATATTTATTTTTTTATAACCCTCATGCGCGCATCAATGCAAAAAATAAATGATCATGAATGATTATCCTCATCGAAAATAAATAATCATTACTCGATAACATTTATGCTTATCGCATCGATTATTTTTTTTGATAACCCGCATGCGCGCATCCTCGTCAAAAAATAAATAAACATTATCTGGAAACTCGCATGCGCGCATCCTCGTCAAAAAATAAATAAACATTATTAAATAATTATGATCATCTCATCAATCATCCTCATCAACAAATAAATAATAATTACTCGATAACCCTCATGCGCGCATCCTTGCAAAAAAAAAAAAAAATAGTTCATACTATATAACATTCATGATCAAACCTCATCGATCATTCATGGTCATCTTATCAAAAATTAATTATATAATCACTTGATGACGTCACGCGCGCACAATTATCAAAAAATAATAATTAATTGATAAGGGAGAGCCTCAATTGTCAAATGATAAATAATCATTACTCGATAACATTTATGTGCACCCTCATCAATCATCATTTGATAACCATCATGCGCGCATCACTGCATAAATAAATAAATATCATCTGATAACTTTTTATGCACACATATATAAAAATTGTGATCATATCACGTTTATGATTTTATGTGCATCATGTTTATAACTTTTCCGTATCACTGCAAAAAATAATTAATAATTATTAATTACTTGATAACCCTCATGCGCACCTTCGTCAAAAAATAAATAATAATTATGATCATCTCATCAATCATTATCTGAATACATTCGTGATCATCTCATCAACAAATAAATAATAACTTCTTGATACTCTCATGCGCGCATCATTGCAAAAAAATATATAATCACTTCTTGATAACCCTCATGCGCGCATTATTTCAAAAAATAAATAAATATTTATGCGCACATCATGTTTATGATTTTTTTCCGCATCACGTTTATGATCTATGAACATCACGTCTATATTTTTTCCGCATCACGTTTATAACTTTTCCGCATCACTGCAAAAAATAATTAATAATTATTTGATAACTTTTATGCACACATCATTGCATAATAAATAATCACTACTTGATGACGTCACGCGCGCATCAATGCAAAAAATAAATAATTCATACTATATAACATTTATGATCATCTCATCAAAAAATAAATAATCATTACTTGATAACTCTTATGCGCGCATCACTGCAATGCACCCTCGTCAAAAAATAAATAACATATATGCGCGCATTACTGTAAAAAAAATAAATAATCATTATCTGATAACATCTCATCAATCACTACTTGATGACGTCATGCGCGCATTAATGCGCACTCCTCATCAAAAAATAAATAATCATTACTCGAAAACCCCTATTGTCAAAAAATATTTTTGTCGCATTCATAATTTTTTTGCGCATCGCATACACAACTTATGCGCATCGCATTCACATTTTTTTTTGCGCATCTTAATCATAAATAATTATTAATTATTCGATGATGTCGTACTAAGAGGTTTCCTTAAACCACATATTGTCAAAAAATAAATAACCCTCATGCGCGCATCAATGCAAATAAATAAATAATCATTACTCGATAAAATTAATGCGCACTCCTCGTCAAAAAATAAATAATCATACATGATCACATCTCATCAACCATTCATGGTCATCTCGTCAACAAATAAATAATAACTTCTTGATGACGTCACTCGCGCCTTACCGCAAAAAATAAATAATTATTCATGATCATCTAAGGGGGTTCCCCTTAAACCCCCTATTGTCAAAAAATAAATAATAATTATTCGATATCAAACTTGATAACTCTCATGACCCATATCTCATCAATCAATTCACGCGCGCATCGTTGTCAAAAAAACAATTAATAATTACTCGATAACTCGCATAATCATCTTCATCAAAAAATAAATAATCATTATTCGATATCATACATGATCACATCTCATCGATCATACATGATCACATCTCATCAAAAAATATTTATTTTTTAAAAACCCTCATGCGCGCATTAATGCAAAAAATAAATAATTCATACCCGATAACTTCGTGATCTCATCTCGTCAAAAAATAAATAAACATCTTATGCGCGCATTACTGTAAAAATAAATAATCATTACTCGATAACATTTATGTGCACTCCTCGTCAAAAAATAAATAATCACATCTCATCAATCATATATGATCATCTGCATCAAAAAATAAATAATTAGTACTTGATAACATTCATGATTATCTCATCAATTATTTTTTGAAACATATATGCGCGCATCACTGCAAACATTATGCGCGCATCATTATCAAAAAATAATAATTACTTGATACCCACATGTACACATTACTGCAAAAAAATAAATAATCATTACTTGAAAACTCACATGATCATCCTCGTCAAAAAATAAATAATCATATTCATCAAAAAATAAATAATTATTACTCGATGACGTCATGCTAAGGGTTTCCCTTAAACTCCCTTATTGTCAAAAAATAAATAAATATTCATGATCATCTCATCAATCATTATCTGATGACTCTCATGCACCCCCCCCTGTCAAAAATTAAATGATAAATGTTTTTAAATTCTATGATCATCGCATCAATTATTTGCTTACCCTCATGCGCCCATTAATGCAAAAAATAAATAATTCATACCCGATAACTTCGTGATCTCATCTCGTCAAAAAATAAATAATAATTATCTGAATACTTGTACGATCATCCTTGCAAAACTACTTGATGACGTCACGCGCGCATCAATGCAAAAAATAAATAATTCATACTATATAACATTTATGATCACCCCTCATCAAACATTCATGACCACATCTCATCAATCATTACTTGAAAACTCGCATAATCATCTTCATCAAAAAATAGATAATAATTATTCGATATCATACATGATCACATCTCATCAAAAAATAAATATTTTTTGAAAACCTTCATGCGCGCATTACTTGATAACTCGCACGATCACATCTCCTCTAAGTGGAGGACCCCCATATTGTCAAACGATAAATAATCACTACTTGATGACGTCACGCGCGCATCAATGCAAAAAATAAATAAACATTCATGATCATCTGCATCAAAAAATAAATAATCATTATCTGGAAACTCGTATGATCATATCCTCGTCAAAAAATAAATAAACATTACTTGATAATGCACATCACGAACTTTTATTAATTATTTTTCAACATGTGATGTGCGTGATCACAAACTTTTATTAATTATTTTTCAACATGTGATGCTCATGATCATCTCATTAAATAATAAATATTTATTATTTATTAACATATATGATAACCCTCATGCGCGCATTGATGCAAAAAAATAAATAAATCATACTATATAACATTCATGATTTTCATCTTCAAAAAATAAATAACATATATGCTTATCTTCACCAAACATTATCTGATAACTCGCATGCGCGCATTGATGCAAAAAAATAAATAAATCATACTATATAACATTATGCGCGCATAATTATCAAAAAATAAATAATTAATACTAGATAACACTCATGATCATCATCGTCAAAAATAACTCGCATAATCATCTGCATCAAAAAATAAATAAACATTACTTGATAATGCACATCACAAACTTTTATTAATTATTTTTCAACATGTGATATGTGTGATCACATACATCGAATAATTATTTTTCAACATGTGATGTGCGTGATCACATACATCGAATAATTATTTTTCAACATGTGATGCGCGTGATCACATACATCAAATAATTATTTTTCAACATGTGATGCGCGTGATCACAAACATTTATTAATGTGATAAAAATATTTTTTGATAATGGGGGTTTAAGGGGGTACCCCTTAAGTGATAAAAATATTTTTTGATAATGGGGGTTTAAGGGGGAACCCCTTAAGTGATAAAAATATTTTTTGATAATGGGGGTTTAAGGGGGAACCCCTTAAGTGATAAAAATATTTTTTGATAATGGGGGTTTAAGGGGGAACCCCTTAAGTGATCACATACATCGAATAATTATTTTTCAACATGTGTGCATTGTTGCAAAAATAAATGATCACCTCATCAAAAAATAAATAATAAATATTTGAAAACATTTATGATCCTCTCGTCAAAAAATAAAATAACTCACATAATCATCTACATCAAAAAATAAATAATTAATACTTGATAACCTTCATGATTATCTTCATCAAAAAATAAATAATTATTATTTGTTAACATTCATGCGCGCATTATCACAAAATTAATTAATCATCTACATAAAAAATAAATAATAATTATTTGATAACATATATGCGCGCATTACTGTAAAAAAATAAATGATCATCGTCGCAAAAATAATTAATCATCTCATCAAAAAATAAATAATAATTATTCGATAACCTCTATGATCACCTTCATCAAACATTATCTGATAACCCTCATGCGCGCATCGTTGCAAAAAAATAAATAATTCATACTATATAACATTCATGGTTATCCTCATCAAAAATAAAATAATCATCCCATCAAAAATAAATAATCCTTATTTGATAACTCGTATGCGCGCATCATTGCAAAAAATAATTAATAATTATATGTGCGCATTACTGCAATAAATAAATAATTCATACTATAAAACATTCATGATTATCCTCATCAAAAAAAATAAATAAATATTCATGCGCGCATTACTGTAAAAAAATAATTAATCATCTCATCAAAAAATAAATAACCATCTCATCAAAAATAATTAATCATCTCATCAAAAATAATTAATAAATATTTGAAAACATTTATGATCATCCTCATGTGCGCATTAGTGCAAAAAATAAATAATTCATACTATATAACATTCATGATCATATCCTTGTCAAAAAATAAATAAATATTTATGATCATCCTTATCAAAAATAAATAAACATCTCATCAAAAATAAATAATTCTTATCTGATAACATATATGCGCGCATTAATGCAAAAATAATTGATCATCTCATCAAAAATAATTAATCATCTCATCAAAAATAATTAATAAATATTTGAAATCATTTATGCTTACCCTCATGCGCGCATTGTTGTAAAAAATAAATAATTCATAATATATATCATCCATGATCATCTCATCAAAAAATAAATATTATTTATTTATTAACATATATGCTAACCCTCATGCACGCATTGTTGCAAAAAAAATAAATAATTCATACTATATAACATTCATGATTATCCTCATCAAAAAATAAATAAACATTTCATCAAAAAATAAATAAAAAATATTTGTTAACAATCATGCGCGCATTACTGTAAAAAATAATTAATCATCTCATTAAGAATAATTAATCATCTCATAAAAAATAAATAATTCATACTATATAACATTCATGATTATCTTCATCAAAAAATAAATAATAAATATTTGTTAACATATATCCGCGCATTAATGTAATAAATAAATAATCACCTCGTCAAAAAATAAAAAATATTTATTCGATAACATTTATGCGCGCATTAATGTAAAAAAAATAATTAATCGTCTCATCAAAAATAATTAACCATCTCATCAAAAATAATTAATAAATATTTGAAAACATTTATGCTAACCCTCATGCGCACATCGTTGCAAAAAAATAAATAAATCATACTATGGAACATTCATGATTATCTTCATCAAATAATAAATAATAAATATTTGTTAACATATATGCGCGCATTACTGCAAAAATAAATGTTCATCTCATCAAAAAAAATTAATCATTTTCATCAAAAAATAAATAATCATTATTTGTTAACATATATCCGCGCATTAATGCAAAAAATAAATAATAATTATTTGTTAACATTCATGATCATCCTCATCAAAAATAAATAATAAATATTTTTTCATCAATTATTTATTTATATATATTCGAGGTCTGATTATATATTATTAATATATATTTATTTTTTTAATAATTATTAATAGCAATAAAAAAATAATCATCATAATAATTATTAGTAGTAATAAAAATTTTTTATTGATAACATTAATTGTAGTCGCAAAAAATTAGCTCTACTAAAGTGTGGATCTCCATGCAGATACTAATGCATGCGGTTTGAATCTCGCCATAATTTTTTTAAACAAGTTTCACGAATTACCCACTGTTTTAAAAACATTGCATTTTCATTAAGTAAGCGGGTTTAACTTGCTTTAGCAAATGTTTTCAATTCTCATTCAGTATTCAGTAATTGCATCTTCAATGGAAAACATATGAACTGTTTGTTAATCAAGTTGAGCCTAGTGAAATTAATCATTTTTTGCATACTCATTTTTTATTATCTCAAACTGAAACTACATTATTTGAAATGGTTTGAAATCGGGCATTACACAACTTTAAAGGAAAGTGTTATGGCATGTAATTTTAATGATGGTATACCTGAGTTTGGTTTTGTTGAAAGTGTAATATACCTTAATAACACTGTTTTCATGATAATGCGGATGCTTATAATTTACTACTTTGATAGCCATTTTAATGGCTATTTAGTTGATTACAATCCACAATCAACACTTTTCTGTAAGCAAGTCCATGAATTGAAAGATCACATTCCCTTAAACATTCACCAAGTTTTTTATGAAGAGAAAGAGTTATTTTTTGTTGCTCCCAAATATGTTATTTTTTAATCTTTTTTTTCAACATTTTGTTTTTTTAAGTAGTTTTTGTATTATATATATTTAAAATGTACCTATTGTTGCTAAAATTAGGCAATTATGTTGTTTACATTTTAACATGTAACATGCATAACCATAACATAAGCATACTTAATTGCATTCTTGTTTTTTTAATTTTGAAAAACTATTTTTTATCATGTATGTTTTCAATAGACGATTTTGATGATTTATTGTGACTATTCTTGGTTTGTTCAAAAATGTTGATAAATTGTATATGCTCTAAACTTTATTTGTAGTTATTTTTTCAATTATTATTAAATATTTCATATATATATATATATATATATATATATATATATATATATATATATATATATATAAATTATTATATTAATTATTATATAAATTAATATATATATATATATATATATATATATATATATATATATATATATATTAATTTATTATTGCTCTGTTCTTTAAGAACATTGAGCACTCTATTTGTAAAATACACTAACATAATTTACATATATATATATATATATATATATATATATATATATATATATATATATATATATATATATATATATATATATATATATATATATATATATATATATGTGTGTGTGTAAAATATGTTAATGTTTTCTACAAATACATTTCTCAATGTTCTTAAACCAAGAATTAATATATTGGTAAAAAAACACTTATCTATCTTTTTCTTTCGACAGGCTGTTTCACCTTCCATAGGTTCATTAGGAAGCTGATGACCCTATTAAAAATACTACCATAAACATTAATATAACAAGTTATTTGACTAATATGTCATATAATGACATCATATAATGCATTATTTGACTAACATACTAATGCTAAATTATGTAGGAGTTGTATTTATCGATTTCATTTGATTTTAAATAGATTAAATCAATAAATAACTATTGCAAAAAAATTAAAATCCAAAAATTTAATTTTAATCAAGATTTTTATTTGACTAATTTAAAGCATGATTTAAATTGAATTAAATCAACTGATTCAAATCGATCGTTTTAAATCAAAACAACCTTGGTTTTATATTTATTTATGGTTAATATTTTTAATCGTTTTGTAGTTAATATTGGTAATGTTTAATAGTCTTATATATTTTTTTATATTTAGAATAGTTTTTTATAAATAAAAAATTTTATAAATAAAAACTTTTAAAACGGAATTTCCAATAATACTCTACAATCATTTTGTTTAATATATTTTACTATTTTAAAATTATTTTGTTTTTAGTGCACACAAAATTTGAGATAGATACAGATATCCCACTAAGATTTGTTTTGGAATCTGATGGTTGCGAAATTGATCCAGAAGATTTTCCATTTGTGGTACACTCTGATACTTCAATTATTGTATTACAACCAAATGAATATTGGAATATGGTAAAGTATTGTAGTTAACTTCCAAATGAGGAATAACCCAATTTATTTGAATATATCCACTTTATAAAATGAAGTGGGTCTTTTCAAATAAAGTTATGAAATGTAGTGAATATTGTTAAGAAATACATATTTAAATATTTTTGCCTGATTTTTACAGACTGGTATATCAATATTTATTGTATTAAACAATTATTAAACAGATCCATTATTAGAATATGAGAGAAATTCAAATCCCTGTTATAGCAGCATCTGCTGCTGGAACTGACACCAGCCACAGTAGTAAAATTACTAATGCCATTACTCCATCAATTCATTTGACTAACAGTAACATAGTGGTAACTCAAACACCTTCTAAGGCTGTATCTAGTGTTTTTACGAGTCAAGATCACTTGAGTTTTTTTTGCTCCGGCATAACAAGTCTAAGCTGCATATGTTGCACTTAAAAACTGTTAGGTACGGCATTGGTGAAAGAGTCTCCATCACCTATGTCACAGAAATTGCAGTGAAAAACGCTGGGCGTGGTCTCCAAAAGATAAACGAGGAAAACAAAACAGAAGAAGAATTTTTGGTAAAATTACTATGTTAGAAATTCAAAAAAGCAGTGGTGCATTCACAGAAGATGATTTTTCATTTGTCGGTTGTTGAAGAGGATTAGAAGTATGTGAATTTTGCGAAGGTATAATGTTTGTAGACACTCTTTTAATAGGTATAATGTTATAAGGTATATAGGTATAATGTATAATGTTGAAAGGTTTAGTTATAATGTCTTATGTTTGGAGACATTTTTCATAGTTAAGATGGTTCAAATGATTAATTTTCATAAATCCAATCTATAAAATATTTCATCTTTTTATGTGTTTCTTGTTCTTATCATGGAATAAATCTTTTTCATTTTTTATATTAATGAATTAATAGGTGCTGACGTTAAAACTGAATTTTTTAAACTGGCAACATTGTCTGCAACAGTATTTTCTGAAGACTTGCTAATTGCCGCAAAGAAAACTTTTTGCTACAGACAGAAAAAAATAGAACAAAGACATCCATCATATCTTGAACGTGCTCAGCAGATGCCATGCCATTTGTTACTGCCACAACTGGTAAGAATAAACCACTATTTCTAATTTAAAATTAACTTTTAATTTAATCATAACTTTATTCTATTAACGAAAAGACACTTGAAATAGTTGGAGTCATGTTTAATAATTTTTCTTGTCATTAATTATCTTTTTCATATGGTTTTTATGCAGAGGATTGATGGGTTTAAGGATGAATAGTTTTTTTTTTTTAAGTTTTTAGTAAAGCATCTTCTGGCTTTTAATTAAAAATTAAAAATATTAAGATTTTTACTGTTATGGTAATTTTTAAATGCCTAACTTAAAAAATAATTTAAAAAATATATATTACTAATTGTTGTATGTCCCTGGACATATCTCATAGTGCCTTATTGCCTATTGGACATAATATATTATGTGTCTCTGGTTTTGACGGCTAGCTGTCAGTTTGGCAACTTTTTTCTTTTCGTTAGGCAACTTAATAACAAATTAGTTTGTGGAAATCTATCATTTGGTAAAAATGAAATATATGCTTTTACTTTACCCATTTACTTGTCAATGATTTTATGTTTAATTGCTGCAAGATTTTAGACGCATACATCCAAGCACAGCTGATTGTTTTATTACACGCATGTTGACATTGGTTCCATCTATTCTTGTTTATTGTTCGAACTCGACACTGGAATACCTACAAGAATCTACTAAAGTGGCAGCTATTGGAGGTTCAAGTGTTTTTTTAATATTTAATTTCAATAAAAGCTTTTTTTTGTTACAATTAAAAACAATTTATTTAATAATATTGAGACTTGTGAACTCACAATTGCCAAATTTGTCAGCTTATTAAGTTTTTGCTCTAACTCATGTTTTTGTTTTTCATAGATGTTTAGATAACATCTGCTACTAAAGCATTGATCTTTTTGTCACCGATGGCTGGAAAGAAAAGCTTTGATTTGAATGGCTTTTTGTCGCCAAGTCTATTAAAAAGGTAACTATTGAAAAAAGCTAAATAAAAGTAAAGCATCATAAAATGAACAAAGTATCATAAAATATATTTTTTTAAATTTAATTATGAATATTTCTCAATGAGTTGAATAATTCACCTTATTACTAAAATTTAAATGAATCATTAGCGCTTTTACGACTGGGACATTTGAAAGATGAAGGGTAATTAGAAATTGGTTCTTGAAAAGAAGTTATGATAACCTGATGGGATTTGACACAAAGTTGAAAAAAGTAATTTTTTTGAAAAAGAGGTTGGTTTGATGACTATATTAAGTTTTAATAATAAAGTTTTTTAGTGGCAAAACGAATTTCGCTTTAGATTTCAGATGGCTTCACATATTACCAGTTTTATTGCACAGAAAGTTTATCATTTAACATATGTACTTCTTCAGTCACAAATCAGTAGCTTATGCGCCAATATAATATATAAACGATAGAGGAAAGTTGCTTTACAAAATAGCTTTAGCTACAGCACTGTTTTATGTTCCGTGGTTTATTTAAGCTACTATCCCTGCCAGAGCATCCTCTTTAGATCTACTAATAAAAAAAAGCAAAATTCTGAATTAAACCAGCAGTAGCTGTACTGAAGTCACTTAGAAAAACAAAAGTGATTTTTAAATGAAAAATTTTTGGTAATTTGTTTTTGCTCATAAATGATTACCTGTAGATCAGTTACATAAAAGAGCTCTTAAATTATCTTAAACATCTAAGCATGCCAGTTATATGATGAGAAAACTGAATTCTGAAATTTTTATTACCAATGAAAAAAAAGTAACAAAAAAAAAAATCAAAGACTTTGATGGTCCTAAAAGATGGGTTTTCTTTGATTTATAAAATGACATTAATTAAGACGGATTGGCAGAAAATCAGTCACTCCAACCAAGATTTATTTCCTGGTGGTATTAGATTAAAAAAACAAGCTACCTGGCTTTTTGTTGTAAATGACAGTGAAGAACGCGCAATTAAACTTGGTAAAGGCTTCATTGAAACTTTGAGAAATGTAGAACATGACCAAACTATTTACTGGTTGCTGCTGATCATTGTCTAAAATTGAGACAACAGATAAAAAATTTTAAGTTAAGGTTTCTTAAAAAAAAATCGGTGGTAAAAACTGTTTTAAATTTTAATACGTTGGAAATAATTTTTGTGATCCCCCTTCCTTCCAAATATTTACAGCATGTATTCGAATAGGTAGGACTGACCATTTCCATCGTTTTTTGCAAAAAAAAACAGAACAACAAAACATAATCTAAAATTAGATACGTCAGACTCTATATATAAAAAAAACCCTTATTATAAATTGTTTGTAAGTAACCCTGCCACTCCCTATATATAATTAATTAAAACTTTTTGTATTTTCGGACTGCTGCAAAAAATACAAAAAGTATTATAATAATTTGTTGCTTTTTTTCAATCAATTATAATTAAAGGTCAAAAAAAAAAAATTTTTTTCTGGTGCCGAGCAAACAATTTGTTTTTTGGATTGCATTTCACATTTTGATTTCAAATATGCAACTCATTTTTTACCATCACGTCAAGTTGTAAAGATATTTGGCTTCAAATCTTAAGAATTTGGGGTAAAGTCCCAAATATTGTCGAAAAAAAAGTTGTTCAAAAGTATGTCAACCGGAGTCTCAAAAGAAGCGTATTTTCATAGAGATTTTAAAGATGTTATTCTTTTGTAATAAAAATAAGTATTTTTTGTATTATTGCTGAAAAACATTTTGTTGACATTTTTTTAAGAGTCCTTAGCATTTTTTCAAATAATTTTTTTGCCAAAAAGTTTTAAGGGAAAATTTTTATGTTTTCTAAAATCTCTATAATATCTTCTAAAATACGTTTTTTTTGAGACCCAGGTTGACATACTTTTGAACAATTTTTTTTGCAAAAGACGATGGAAATGGTCAGTCCTACCTATTCGAATACATGCTGTAAATATTTGGAAGGAAGGGGGATCACAAAAATTATTTCCAACGTATTAAAATTTAAAACAGTTTTTACCACCGATTTTTTTTTAAGAAACCTTAACTTAAAATTTTTTATCTGTTGTCTCAATTTTAGACAATGATCAGCAGCAACCAGTAAATAGTTTGGTCATGTTCTACATTTCTCAAAGTTTCAATGAAGCCTTTACCAAGTTTAATTGCGCGTTCTTCACTGTCATTTACAACAAAAAGCCAGGTAGCTTGTTTTTTTAATCTAATACCACCAGGAAATAAATCTTGGTTGGAGTGACTGATTTTCTGCCAATCCGTCTTAATTAATGTCATTTTATAAATCAAAGAAAACCCATCTTTTAGGACCATCAAAGTCTTTGATTTTTTTTTTTGTTACTTTTTTTTCATTGGTAATAAAAATTTCAGAATTCAGTTTTCTCATCATATAACTGGCATGCTTAGATGTTTAAGATAATTTAAGAGCTCTTTTATGTAACTGATCTACAGGTAATCATTTATGAGCAAAAACAAATTACCAAAAATTTTTCATTTAAAAATCACTTTTGTTTTTCTAAGTGACTTCAGTACAGCTACTGCTGGTTTAATTCAGAATTTTGCTTTTTTTTATTAGTAGATCTAAAGAGGATGCTCTGGCAGGGATAGTAGCTTAAATAAACCACGGAACATAAAACAGTGCTGTAGCTAAAGCTATTTTGTAAAGCAACTTTCCTCTATCGTTTATATATTATATTGGCGCATAAGCTACTGATTTGTGACTGAAGAAGTACATATGTTAAATGATAAACTTTCTGTGCAATAAAACTGGTAATATGTGAAGCCATCTGAAATCTAAAGCGAAATTCGTTTTGCCACTAAAAAACTTTATTATTAAAACTTAATATAGTCATCAAACCAACCTCTTTTTCAAAAAAATTACTTTTTTCAACTTTGTGTCAAATCCCATCAGGTTATCATAACTTCTTTTCAAGAACCAATTTCTAATTACCCTTCATCTTTCAAATGTCCCAGTCGTAAAAGCGCTAATGATTCATTTAAATTTTAGTAATAAGGTGAATTATTCAACTCATTGAGAAATATTCATAATTAAATTTAAAAAAATATATTTTATGATACTTTGTTCATTTTATGATGCTTTACTTTTATTTAGCTTTTTTCAATAGTTACCTTTTTAATAGACTTGGCGACAAAAAGCCATTCAAATCAAAGCTTTTCTTTCCAGCCATCGGTGACAAAAAGATCAATGCTTTAGTAGCAGATGTTATCTAAACATCTATGAAAAACAAAAACATGAGTTAGAGCAAAAACTTAATAAGCTGACAAATTTGGCAATTGTGAGTTCACAAGTCTCAATATTATTAAATAAATTGTTTTTAATTGTAACAAAAAAAAGCTTTTATTGAAATTAAATATTAAAAAAACACTTGAACCTCCAATAGCTGCCACTTTAGTAGATTCTTGTAGGTATTCCAGTGTCGAGTTCGAACAATAAACAAGAATAGATGGAACCAATGTCAACATGCGTGTAATAAAACAATCAGCTGTGCCTGGATGTATGCGTCTAAAATCTTGCAGCAATTAAACATAAAATCATTGACAAGTAAATGGGTAAAGTAAAAGCATATATTTCATTTTTACCAAATGATAGATTTCCACAAACTAATTTGTTATTAAGTTGCCTAACGAAAAGAAAAAAGTTGCCAAACTGACAGCTAGCCGTCAAAACCAGAGACACATAATATATTATGTCCAATAGGCAATAAGGCACTATGAGATATGTCCAGGGACATACAACAATTAGTAATATATATTTTTTAAATTATTTTTTAAGTTAGGCATTTAAAAATTACCATAACAGTAAAAATCTTAATATTTTTAATTTTCAATTAAAAGCCAGAAGATGCTTTACTAAAAACTTAAAAAAAAAAAACTATTCATCCTTAAACCCATCAATCCTCTGCATAAAAACCATATGAAAAAGATAATTAATGACAAGAAAAATTATTAAACATGACTCCAATGATGGATGTCTTTGTTCTATTTTTTTCTGTCTGTAGCAAAAAGTTTTCTTTGCGGCAATTAGCAAGTCTTCAGAAAATACTGTTGCAGACAATGTTGCCAGTTTAAAAAATTCAGTTTTAACGTCAGCACCTATTAATTCATTAATATAAAAAATGAAAAAGATTTATTCCATGATAAGAACAAGAAACACATAAAAAGATGAAATATTTTATAGATTGGATTTATGAAAATTAATCATTTGAACCATCTTAACTATGAAAAATGTCTCCAAACATAAGACATTATAACTAAACCTTTCAACATTATACATTATACCTATATACCTTATAACATTATACCTATTAAAAGAGTGTCTACAAACATTATACCTTCGCAAAATTCACATACTTCTAATCCTCTTTAACAACCGACAAATGAAAAATCATCTTCTGTGAATGCACCACTGCTTTTTTGAATTTCTAACATAGTAATTTTACCAAAAATTCTTCTTCTGTTTTGTTTTCCTCGTTTATCTTTTGGAGACCACGCCCAGCGTTTTTCACTGCAATTTCTGTGACATAGGTGATGGAGACTCTTTCACCAATGCCGTACCTAACAGTTTTTAAGTGCAACATATGCAGCTTAGACTTGTTATGCCGGAGCAAAAAAAACTCAAGTGATCTTGACTCGTAAAAACACTAGATACAGCCTTAGAAGGTGTTTGAGTTACCACTATGTTACTGTTAGTCAAATGAATTGATGGAGTAATGGCATTAGTAATTTTACTACTGTGGCTGGTGTCAGTTCCAGCAGCAGATGCTGCTATAACAGGGATTTGAATTTCTCTCATGTTCTAATAATGGATCTGTTTAATAATTGTTTAATACAATAAATATTGATATACCAGTCTGTAAAAATCAGGCAAAAATATTTAAATATGTATTTCTTAACAATATTCACTACATTTCATAACTTTATTTGAAAAGACCCACTTCATTTTATAAAGTGGATATATTCAAATAAATTGGGTTATTCCTCATTTGGAAGTTAACTACAATACTTTACCATATTCCAATATTCATTTGGTTGTAATACAATAATTGAAGTATCAGAGTGTACCACAAATGGAAAATCTTCTGGATCAATTTCGCAACCATCAGATTCCAAAACAAATCTTAGTGGGATATCTGTATCTATCTCAAATTTTGTGTGCACTAAAAACAAAATAATTTTAAAATAGTAAAATATATTAAACAAAATGATTGTAGAGTATTATTGGAAATTCCGTTTTAAAAGTTTTTATTTATAAAATTTTTTATTTATAAAAAACTATTCTAAATATAAAAAAATATATAAGACTATTAAACATTACCAATATTAACTACAAAACGATTAAAAATATTAACCATAAATAAATATAAAACCAAGGTTGTTTTGATTTAAAACGATCGATTTGAATCAGTTGATTTAATTCAATTTAAATCATGCTTTAAATTAGTCAAATAAAAATCTTGATTAAAATTAAATTTTTGGATTTTAATTTTTTTGCAATAGTTATTTATTGATTTAATCTATTTAAAATCAAATGAAATCGATAAATACAACTCCTACATAATTTAGCATTAGTATGTTAGTCAAATAATGCATTATATGATGTCATTATATGACATATTAGTCAAATAACTTGTTATATTAATGTTTATGGTAGTATTTTTAATAGGGTCATCAGCTTCCTAATGAACCTATGGAAGGTGAAACAGCCTGTCGAAAGAAAAAGATAGATAAGTGTTTTTTTACCAATATATTAATTCTTGGTTTAAGAACATTGAGAAATGTATTTGTAGAAAACATTAACATATTTTACACACACACAGATCTATATATATATATATATATATATATATATATATATATATATATATATATATATATATATATATATATATATATATGTAAATTATGTTAGTGTATTTTACAAATAGAGTGCTCAATGTTCTTAAAGAACAGAGCAATAATAAATTAATATATATATATATATATATATATATATATATATATATATATATATATATTAATTTATATAATAATTAATATAATAATTTATATATATATATATATATATATATATATATATATATATATATATATATATATGAAATATTTAATAATAATTGAAAAAATAACTACAAATAAAGTTTAGAGCATATACAATTTATCAACATTTTTGAACAAACCAAGAATAGTCACAATAAATCATCAAAATCGTCTATTGAAAACATACATGATAAAAAATAGTTTTTCAAAATTAAAAAAACAAGAATGCAATTAAGTATGCTTATGTTATGGTTATGCATGTTACATGTTAAAATGTAAACAACATAATTGCCTAATTTTAGCAACAATAGGTACATTTTAAATATATATAATACAAAAACTACTTAAAAAAACAAAATGTTGAAAAAAAAGATTAAAAAATAACATATTTGGGAGCAACAAAAAATAACTCTTTCTCTTCATAAAAAACTTGGTGAATGTTTAAGGGAATGTGATCTTTCAATTCATGGACTTGCTTACAGAAAAGTGTTGATTGTGGATTGTAATCAACTAAATAGCCATTAAAATGGCTATCAAAGTAGTAAATTATAAGCATCCGCATTATCATGAAAACAGTGTTATTAAGGTATATTACACTTTCAACAAAACCAAACTCAGGTATACCATCATTAAAATTACATGCCATAACACTTTCCTTTAAAGTTGTGTAATGCCCGATTTCAAACCATTTCAAATAATGTAGTTTCAGTTTGAGATAATAAAAAATGAGTATGCAAAAAATGATTAATTTCACTAGGCTCAACTTGATTAACAAACAGTTCATATGTTTTCCATTGAAGATGCAATTACTGAATACTGAATGAGAATTGAAAACATTTGCTAAAGCAAGTTAAACCCGCTTACTTAATGAAAATGCAATGTTTTTAAAACAGTGGGTAATTCGTGAAACTTGTTTAAAAAAATTATGTCGAGATTCAAACCGCATGCATTAGTATCTGCATGGAGATCCACACTTTAGTAGAGCTAATTTTTTGCGACTACAATTAATGTTATCAATAAAAAATTTTTATTACTACTAATAATTATTATGATGATTATTTTTTTATTGCTATTAATAATTATTAAAAAAATAAATATATATTAATAATATATAATCCGACCTCGAATATATATAAATAAAAAATTGATGAAAAAATATTTATTATTTATTTTTGATGAGGATGATCATGAATGTTAACAAATATTTATTATTTATTTTTTGCATTGATGCGCGGATATATGTTAACAAATATTTATTATTTATTTTTTGACGAGATGATTAATTATTTTTGATGAGATGATCATTTATTTTTTTACAGTAATGCGCGCATGAATGTTAACAAATATTTATTATTTATTTTTTGATGATGATGATCATGAATGTTATATAGTATGATTTATTTATTTTTTTGCAACGATGCGCGCATGAGGGTTAGCGTATATGTTAACAAATATTTATTATTTATTTTTTGATGAGATGATTATTTATTTTTGATGAGATGATTAATTATTTTTTTTTACAGTAATGCGCGCATATATGTTAACAAATAAATAATATTTATTTTTTGACGAGATGATTATTTATTTTTTACAGTAATGCGCGCATATATGTTAACAAATATTTATTATTTATTTTTTGATGAAGATAATCATGAATGTTATATAGTATGAATTATTTATTTTTGATGAGATGATTAATTATTTTTTGATGAGATGATTAATTATTTTTTACAACAATGCGCGCATGAATGTTAACAAATAATTATTAATTATTTTTTGATGAGATGATTGATTATTTTTTGATGAGATGATCATGAATGTTATATAGTATGAATTATTTATTTTTTTGCGAGGATGCGCGCATGAGGGTTAGCGTATATGTTAACAAATAATTATTATTTATTTTTTTGATGAGATGATCATGAATGATATCGAATAATTATTATATATTTTTTGATGAGATTATTATTTATTTTTTTACAGTAATGCGCGCATGAGGGTTAGCATATATGTTTTCAAATATTTATTAATTATTTTTGATGAGACGATTAATTATTTTTTATGAGATGATTATTTATTTTTGCAGTAATGCGCGCATGAATGTTAACAAATATTTATTATTTATTTTTTGATGGAATGTTTATTTATTTTTTGATGAGGATAATCATGAATATTTATTTATTTTTTGATGAGGATAATCATGAATGTTATATAGTATGAATTATTTATTTTTTGCAACAATGCACGCATGAGGGTTAGCATATATGTTAACAAATATTTATTATTTATTTTTTGATGAGATGGTTAATTATTTTTGATGAGATGATTAATTATTTTTTGATGAGATGATTAATTATTTTTTGACGGGGGGATAATCATGAATATTTATTTAATTTTTGACGAGGATAATCATGAATATTATATAGTATGAATTATTTATTTATTGCAGTAATGCGCACATATATTTATTATTTATTTTTTGCATTAATGCGCGCATATATGTTAACAAAAAATTATTATTTATTTTTGATGGGATGATCACGAATGTTTATTTATTTTTGATGGGATGATCATGAATGTTATGTAGTATGAATTATTTATTTTTTTGCAACGATGCGCGCATGAGGGTTAGCGTATATGTTAACAAATATTTATTATTTATTTTTTGATGAGATGATTATTTATTTTTGCAACGATGATCATTTATTTTTTTACAGTAATGCGCGCATATTTGTTATCAAATAATTATTATTTATTTTTTATGTAGATGATTAATTATTTTTGTAATAATGCGCGCATGAATGTTAACAAATAATAATTATTTATTTTTTGATGAAGATAATCATGAAGGTTATCAAGTATTAATTATTTATTTTTTGATGTAGATGATTATGTGAGTTATTTTATTTTTTGACGAGATGATCATAAATGTTTTCAAATATTTATTATTTATTTTTTGATGAGGTGATCATTTATTTTTACAACAATGCACACATGTTGAAAAATAATTATTCGATGTATGTGATCACTTAAGGGGTTCCCCCTTAAACCCCCATTATCAAAAAATATTTTTATCACTTAAGGGGTTCCCCCTTAAACCCCCATTATCAAAAAATATTTTTATCACTTAAGGGGTTCCCCCTTAAACCCCCATTATCAAAAAATATTTTTATCACTTAAGGGGTACCCCCTTAAACCCCCATTATCAAAAAATATTTTTATCACATTAATAAATGTTTGTGATCACGCGCATCACATGTTGAAAAATAATTATTTGATGTATGTGATCACGCGCATCACATGTTGAAAAATAATTATTCGATGTATGTGATCACGCGCATCACATGTTGAAAAATAATTATTCGATGTATGTGATCACGCACATCACATGTTGAAAGATAATTAATAAAAGTTTGTGATGTGCATTATCAAGTAATGTTTATTTATTTTTTGACGAGGATATGATCATATGAGTATTAAGTTAATCATTATTTATTTTTTGATGCAGATGATTATGCGAGTTATTTTATTTTTTGACGATGATGATCATGAATGTTATCTAGTATTAATTATTTATTTTTTGATAATTATGCGCGCATAATGTTATATAGTATGAATTATATTTTTTTTTTGCAAGGATGCGCGCATGCGAGTTATCAGATAATGTTTGATGAGGATGATCATGAATGTTATTTATTTTTTGATGAAGATAATCATGAATGTTATATAGTATGAATTATTTATTTTTGCAACGATGCGCGCATGAGGGTTAGCATATATGTTAATAAATATTTATTATTTATTTTTGAATGAGATGATCATGCGCATCACATATTGAAAAATAATTAATAAAAGTTTGTGATCACGCACATCACATGTTGAAAAATAATTAATAAAAGTTCGTGATGTGCATTATCAAGTAATGTTTATTTATTTTTTGACGAGGATATGATCATACGAGTTTCCAGATAATGATTATTTATTTTTTGATGCAGATGATCATGAATGTTTATTTATTTTTTTGCAACGATGCGCGCGTGACGTCATCAAGTAGTGATTATTTATTGATTGACAATATGGGGGGTCCTCCACTTAGAGGAGATGTGATCGTGCGAGTTATCAAGTAATGCGCGCATAAAGGTTTTCAAAAAATAATTATTTTTTGATGAGATGTGATCATGTATGATATCGAATAATTATTATTTATTTTTTGATGAAGATGAATATGCGAGTTTTCAAGTAATGATTGATGAGATGTGGTCATGAATGTTTGATGAGGGGTGATCATAAATGTTATATAGTATGAATTATTTATTTTTTGCATTGATGCGCGCGTGACGTCATCAAGTAGTTTTGCAAGGATGATCGTACAAGTATTCAGATAATTATTATTTATTTTTTGACGAGATGAGATCACGAAGTTATCGGGTATGAATTATTTATTTTTTGCATTAATGCGCGCATGAGGGTAAGCAAATAATTGATGCGATGATCATAGAATTTAAAAACATTTATCATTTAATTTTTGACCGGGGGGGGTGCATGAGAGTCATCAGATAATGATTGATGAGATGATCATGAATATTTATTTATTATTTGACAATATGGGGTTTAAGGGGGGAACCCCTTTGCATGACGTCATCTAGTAATAATTATTTATTTTTTGATGAATATGATTATTTATTTTTTGATGAGATGATCATGTGAGTTTTCAAGTAATGATTATTTATTTTTTTGCAGTTATGTGTACATGTGGATATCAAGTAATTATTATTTTTTGATAATGATGCTTGCAGTGATGCGCGCATATATGTTTCAAAAAATAATTGATGAGATAATCATGAATGTTATCAAGTACTAATTATTTATTTTTTGATGCAGATGATCATATATGATTGATGAGATGTGATTATTTATTTTTTGACGAGGAGTGCACATAAATGTTATCGAGTAATGATTATTTATTTTTACAGTAATGCGCGCATAAGATGTTTATTTATTTTTTGACGAGATGAGATCACGAAGTTATCGGGTATGAATTATTTATTTTTTGCATTAATGCGCGCATGAGGGTTTTTAAAAAATAAATATTTTTTGATGAGATGTGATCATGTATGATCGATGAGATGTGATCATGTATGATATCGAATAATGATTATTTATTTTTTGATGAAGATGATTATGCGAGTTATCGAGTAATTATTAATTGTTTTTTTGACAACGATGCGCGCGTGAATTGATTGATGAGATATGGGTCATGAGAGTTATCAAGTTTGATATCGAATAATTATTATTTATTTTTTGACAATAGGGGGTTTAAGGGGAACCCCCTTAGATGATCATGAATAATTATTTATTTTTTGCGGTAAGGCGCGAGTGACGTCATCAAGAAGTTATTATTTATTTGTTGACGAGATGACCATGAATGGTTGATGAGATGTGATCATGTATGATTATTTATTTTTTGACGAGGAGTGCGCATTAATTTTATCGAGTAATGATTATTTATTTATTTGCATTGATGCGCGCATGAGGGTTATTTATTTTTTGACAATATGTGGTTTAAGGAAACCTCTTAGTACGACATCATCGAATAATTAATAATTATTTATGATTAAGATGCGCAAAAAAAAATGTGAATGCGATGCGCCTAAGTTGTGAATGCGATGCGCGAAAAAATTATGAATGCGACAAAAATATTTTTTGACAATAGGGGTTATCGAGTAATGATTATTTATTTTTTGATGAGGAGTGCGCATTAATGCGCGCATGACGTCATCAAGTAGTGATTGATGAGATGTTATCAGATAATGATTATTTATTTTTTTTACAGTAATGCGCGCATATATGTTATTTATTTTTTGACGAGGGTGCATTGCAGTGATGCGCGCATAAGAGTTATCAAGTAATGATTATTTATTTTTTGATGAGATGATCATAAATGTTATATAGTATGAATTATTTATTTTTTGCATTGATGCGCGCGTGACGTCATCAAGTAGTGATTATTTATTATGCAATGATGTGTGCATAAAAGTTATCAAATAATTATTAATTATTTTTTGCAGTGATGCGGAAAAGTTATAAACGTGATGCGGAAAAAATATAGACGTGATGTTCATAGATCATAAACGTGATGCGGAAAAAAATCATAAACATGATGTGCGCATAAATATTTATTTATTTTTTGAAATAATGCGCGCATGAGGGTTATCAAGAAGTGATTATATATTTTTTTGCAATGATGCGCGCATGAGAGTATCAAGAAGTTATTATTTATTTGTTGATGAGATGATCACGAATGTATTCAGATAATGATTGATGAGATGATCATAATTATTATTTATTTTTTGACGAAGGTGCGCATGAGGGTTATCAAGTAATTAATAATTATTAATTATTTTTTGCAGTGATACGGAAAAGTTATAAACATGATGCACATAAAATCATAAACGTGATATGATCACAATTTTTATATATGTGTGCATAAAAAGTTATCAGATGATATTTATTTATTTATGCAGTGATGCGCGCATGATGGTTATCAAATGATGATTGATGAGGGTGCACATAAATGTTATCGAGTAATGATTATTTATCATTTGACAATTGAGGCTCTCCCTTATCAATTAATTATTATTTTTTGATAATTGTGCGCGCGTGACGTCATCAAGTGATTATATAATTAATTTTTGATAAGATGACCATGAATGATCGATGAGGTTTGATCATGAATGTTATATAGTATGAACTATTTTTTTTTTTTTTTGCAAGGATGCGCGCATGAGGGTTATCGAGTAATTATTATTTATTTGTTGATGAGGATGATTGATGAGATGATCATAATTATTTAATAATGTTTATTTATTTTTTGACGAGGATGCGCGCATGCGAGTTTCCAGATAATGTTTATTTATTTTTTGACGAGGATGCGCGCATGCGGGTTATCAAAAAAAATAATCGATGCGATAAGCATAAATGTTATCGAGTAATGATTATTTATTTTCGATGAGGATAATCATTCATGATCATTTATTTTTTGCATTGATGCGCGCATGAGGGTTATAAAAAAATAAATATTTGTTGATGAGTATGGGTCATGAGATGTGATCATGTATGATATCGACTAATTATTATTTATTTTTTGATAAGGATAATCATGAATGGTTATTTATTTTTTGACAATAGGGGGTTTAAGGGGGAACCCCTTAAGTGATCATGTATGATATCGAATATTTATTATTAATTTTTTGCAGTTATGCGCGCATGAATGTTTTCGATTAATGATTATTTATTTTTTGCGAAGATGCGCGCATGAGAGTTTCCAGATAATGATTATTTATTTTTTGATCAGATGATTATTTATTTTTGCATTGATGCGCACGTGAAGTGATTGATGAGATGTGATCATGAATGTTTATTTATTTTTTGACGAGGATAATCACGAATGTTATATAGTATGAATTATTTATTTTTTGCACTAATGCGCGCATGAGGGTTAGCAAGTAGTGATTATTTATGAACATGATGTGAAGATGATGCGCAAAAAAATGTGGATGCGATGCACATAAGTTGTGAATGCGTGACGTCATCAAGTGATTATATAATTAATTTTTGACGAGAATGATCAATGAATGTTTCCAAATATTTATTATTTATATGCGCGCATGAGGGTTAGCAAGTAGTGATTATTTATTTTTTGCGAGGCTATGCGCGTGTGAGAGTCGTCGAATATTTGTTGATGAGGATGTGATCATGAATGTTTCCAAGTAATGATTATTTATTTTTTGATGAGATGTTTATTTATTTTTTGACAGGGGAGAACCCCTTAGGTGGAAAAAAAAGGTATAAGTATGGAAATTTATTTAGTAACATCAGAAGAAAGAATTGCGAAAATTTTTTTAAGGAAAGTTAACATTGATATAATCATATAATTCATAAAAAATTGTTATGTAAGATTTATTTGACATTTTATTACACATTTATATATGTATTTTGATGCAAATTTTTAAATCCATCTAATATTTTAGTAAATATAATAACGAATATATATTGGTTTTCAATCGAAACATGTGTTGTTATAAATATATATATTTCATCAAGAATGCTTTTTAGCTGTTCATTTGATTGAGGCATTGTTATGTTCATGTATATATTTTGTTTCAAATGTATTAATTTTAACTACCAATGAGTACAAATTTTAGATTAAATATTTAATATATATTGGTTCGTGGAAGTTAAAAAATAACGATAGTTATTTGAACTATTCACATGGTTTTTCATCTATTTCATTGATTATTTTTTTGGTTAATTGATTAATCTGAGATATTCTTTTGTGATGCACGTAATTCATTTAATGCATTTTTTAAATATGTTATTTTCTCATTATTAATCGAAAAATTTATATTATTTTTATCCATTCTTCAGGTGAAAGGTTATTACTTATTTTAGATCCTATTTTATTAAGAGTTTGTGTCAATTCGATAGAAATATGATTAGTCATATCCTTATTTATGATGTGTTTTCGTTTCAAATTTGTCAATCTTAAGATGAATATGTTATCATAGATAATTATTATTATTTTATTACGATAATATCGGATATATGATCGTGAATAATTTGTCGTCGAAATTCGATGAGTTCTTAAAAAAATTAAATATATCAGTCATATTCCAATATACAAATTTGAATTTATATATTATAATCAGTAAAAATGTCTGAACGAGAATTAAAAATTGCTCTTCTTGGATTCGCAAAAAATCTCCGCGAAGCAGATGTAAAAAAATTATTATCTTATTATAGAGATATTTTAAAAAACAGAAGAGATTTAATCAAAGATGCTATAGCTCTTATAGAGGAATTCGAAAGAAGTATTTTTATCGATGAAAAGAGTGTCCTATATTTTATCGAAGCACTAAATATTATCAATTGTCAATATCTTTCAAGAATATTTCAAAATGATATATATCTCAAATTTTATAAAGAAAAATTCAATCGCAAATCATCTGAAACATATGACTTTTCAGGTAATACTGAAAGGTCTATGTATAGCGTTAATACGTTAGTATCAAAAAATTGACAAATAATTTTATTATATATGATGTGCACATTATTCGAGTGATGTGCACATTATTCGAATGATGTGCACATTCGGATGATGTATTTTTTTTTGTTGACCCGCACCGATGCGGAAAAATATCATAAAGATTTGAATATATTTATCGTAATATGATAAAAAATTATTGAGATGGATAATTTCATTTTTATCAAAGATGGACCATATGATTATTTTAAATATAATATTAATCCTTCTTCTGATATCGCGTTATGTGATAAACTTATTAATTGTATGGTAGAATGTGTTGATAATAATTGCAAAAATTTCGAAGATGTGATCAAAATGATTACATCACATTTTGATACGAAATCTATGTTACCGATAAATAATTTTAATTTATATAGTACATTGAAAAAATATGATGCGATAATGGATGAAGTACAACCAGGTAGAATTAAATCGGATTTTTCTGGAATATTTGACATATCATTTGATATATTTTCGTTTTTCGAAAATATAGGTATGTTTGATTATCGTTGTGAAAGTATCGATATTAAACATAGTCGAAATCGTTATAACAAGGTTCATTATTTTATTAAAAGAATTATATCTGGTAACGATGAAATGTATGATGAAAATATTAAATATTTTAACTTTGAGGATTATAACGAGATCGTCTATCGTAAATTGTTTGAAATAGATATGAAGTATCGTTTAAATCCTCATCATCACAATGAACCTCCTTTATTATATCCTCGATATGAAGATGTTTATCGCTCTTAAATTTGAATACCAAATAATACTTGATATAACTGTATATCAAATATGGACGCATCAATACAAATTAATGATGCAACGACGTTAACAGTCGATGCAACGACATCGACTGATGATGCGATAGTATCGACTAATGAAAAAAAAATAACATCAATTGATGATGTAACAACATCGACTGACGATGATAATCGTTCAATTATAATTGAACGAGTATAAAAAAAATAATGATCTTTAATAGTAATTAATATAATTAATAATGATGATTAATAATGATAAATAATAATGATAATTTTTGATGATTAATAATGATAATTAATAATGATTAATAATGATAATTTTTGATGATTAATAATGATGATTTATATTTTTTTATGATCATTAAAATATATATATTTGAATAATTAATATATTTAATAAAATGTCTCTAGAAAGGGATGTTATTATTGCTTTACTCAAATTTTCAAAAAATCTCCTACAAAAGGATGTAAGATGTTTAAAAATTATATATCAAGATATCCTAAAAAATAAGATTGAAACAATTGAAAATAGTGATGTTTTAATAATTGAAATTTGGAACTTAGAACTCAGACATGATTATAAAGCGGCATTATCATTTATGAACAATCTCAAACAAATTGATAGAAGTGATTTAGTGGATAATTTTATGGAAAATATAATTAAAATATATTTTAATGAACCTAATTTTACTACAGTTAACAACGAAAGTAAAAAACCATCAGAAATAGATGATGATGTTTTATTAATCGAAAAATTAAAAATTACGGATCCCATATATGATCCGAATTTCGGATATAATGCAGACGAAACATACAAAAAAAATACTACTGAATCTCTGTTCAGGTTTGAGCCAGATATCTTGGAAAAAAAATATAAATTATAATTATTATTTTTTTCGTTATGCGTAGCCGGCAGTGTAAAAATTATATTTTATGAATATTATCGATTATATTGATCGATTTTTTCATAAATTCACAGCATTGTTTCGCTAAATAATCGGGCGATTGTTCATATAATGCTATAGCTCCAGTAAATATGTTTTTGAATATTTTATATCCAATATCACCTTCTTTATCATTAATTTTGACGCCCAGAATTAATAATTTCATCATTGTTGATATTGATAATCGTTGAACGAAACAAGCATTTCTATAAACTGATCTTCCATCTTTTGCTATAGCATAAATATTTGCTTTTTTATCAGCTAACATTGTTAATATTTCGTCAAATTGACCTCGCGCAGCATTATGAAGAGGTGAAAATCCTCCTTTGTCACTTTTATTGACATCAATATTATCTTGTTCAAGTAGTATTTTGACTATATCGGTGTTTCCGACCGCAGAAGCTAAATTAAGTGGAGTAAGTCCTTGACTATTTGTTTGATTTATATCGTTACATGCCAATAATAATGTTTTGAATGCTTCGACGTTGTTGCATTTGATGGCGAGGAGCAATGGAGTCAATGCATTATCATTTTCGGTATTAATCAATTTTTTATTAGCTATACGCTTGGTAATATATCCAATATTATTTTTGCGCACTGCGTCGTGCATTTTGGTATCTCCGTTACTAGTTGTTTTATTATGTACGATACTAATTATATAACGAATAGTATCGACTGATATTGTTTGTTGAAGATACTGAAATACTTCATCTGATGCTAATTTTGACCCTTTAGCATTGAACCAATCAATTAATTTTTTTGTTGGTGTTTCACCAGCGTTATCAATGATTGTATTATCTGCGCCGTGTTCGAGTAATAATTCAATTATCGGCAATCTACCATATGTACATGCGATATGCAATGGTGTTCTTCCTCGATTATCTTTTAACTCTATCATTTGAGATAGGTGCTCAATTATAGTTTTTGCTGAACGTATTGATCCATCTCCAACTCTAGCAATGGTATGGTACATTGACTCACCACATGTACTTGACATTGTAATTGATGCACCTTTCGATAAGAGAAATTCCGCGACTTGTAGTTTATTTGCTTCGATAGCAAATTGTATTGCAGGCCACGAACGAAGAGATGTTACATTAACATTACAATTCTTATGTTCACACATAATTTTTACGATCTCAAGGTATCCAAGTTCACATGCACATATAAATGCACATTTTCCATATATAGTTAATATAAATGGATCAGCTCCATGTTTCATGAGACCTTCGATAATAAAAAATTTTTGTTTATCTGTGAATTTTTCATTATATAAGGTGTGATGTATTGCTGAGAATCCTTTACTATCAGTTTCATTCAAAAGCGAAACACTATTTTCATCATAAATGATGATGGTTATACCATCTGAGGCAAATGGTTCGATAAAATCTTTCACTTTAACATTTTGTTTACGCAAAAATTTATCATATTTGTTTTTTTGCCAATCATATTTATCACTGTAAAATACACGAGTAGTCATTTTTGTGATATATCTATCGATATATCAGTATTCAAATTTTATATTTTGCGCGCGCACCAAGTATCAAAAAATGAATTATTAATTAATTATTTTGTTTTTTAATGCGGAATTGATGTTTCGCAGAATTGATGTGTCGTGTTTTCCAGGAAATTTGTAATCTTTGTTGACATAATTTGCAATATATTTTGTTGGCATAATTCGAGTCTGGAATTATATTCGGATCGTCAATGGATTCAGGGTTATCACGCGATCCGACTATGCGACTCCCAGTTGGGAGTAGTTTGATTTCAAACACGCGCTCCAATCGGATTTTTAACGTATCCAAATGTGATACGACGAATACTAATCGCGGACCACCCGGTGCAGAAGCGAGTGACTCAAGTGCCATCGCCATCGATTCTAGATATTCCTCATCACATACGCCGAATCCTTCATCGATAATAAACGCATCGGGACGCGGACTCGTGGATAATCGCCATATTGCGAGACGCGCAGCAAGACTAAGAACAAATTTTTGATATCCGCTACCGAGACTCGCAGGAAGTATATTTGTGTTGCATATGTTGATGCTATAATCGGGATTAATTATTGCCCGGAAGCGCGCACCAAGTTCGCAGAGTGCTAAATTAATTTGTTTCTCTAAGGATGAACGGCCTTTATCGAGGAGTTTGTCGCCTATTCCGCCAACTGGCCGAAGAACCGATCGATACGATTTGAGTGCATTTTGGCGTCTTAATGTGGACTCATATTTTTCAGCGATAATGAGTTGATCTGCTAATTTTTGTTGTAATCGTATATAACCTATAAGAACATTTTCTTTATTTTGTACTTTATTTTGCGCGGCATAGGAGGCTTCAGTTGCAGTGTTTGCGCGCAATAATGCGGCTCTAAGTTCACCATATGCTCGTGAATGTTTATCATATGCGATGATATCATACGCACGCATACAAAGATTATGTTCTCTCACTTTTTCAAGTTTACACAAATGCGTTAATGCTTTGTTTTTTTCATTGATTTTTGTTGCTTCATCTAATAATGATTTCGATTTATCGAGTTCTATTTTTGCTTCATTTGCGCCGCTTAAAGCATTATTAATAATTTGCAATGTATGTGTGCATCCTTCGCAGTTTTCGTTGAGGCGAAGTTTCGATTTTAATGCGGTAGCACATGATGCTATCGAATTATCGTTAACAGATAATATTGTATATTTTTTAAGTGCTTCTTCATGATCGCGAACTATTTTTTCGTAAGATATTGTCATACATGTCGGAACATCTCTTAAATTTTCAACGGTTTGCCGGGCCAATTGATACGCAACCGGATCCCAACATCTTGCGATATCTCGATTGAATGGTTTATGAAAATGCTTTGATGCTTCGATGAGTTCTTCTTTAGTCGGACGATATAACATGTTTATCTCGTCATTGCGAATTATTGAATCATCTACAGTGATATTATCTTCGCAAGGTGGAA
Organism: Hydra vulgaris; assembly: GCF_038396675.1. Taxonomy (NCBI): domain Eukaryota; kingdom Metazoa; phylum Cnidaria; class Hydrozoa; order Anthoathecata; family Hydridae; genus Hydra; species Hydra vulgaris. Next base: position 200,102 of record NC_088925.1, on the reverse strand, counting down.
TATTTTCGACAAGAGTTATTCCTGCACGTCCTTGTTCAATACCTAGCAAACGTTGAGCTTCAGATGCCTCATGTTGTGCTTTAGTTGCAAGAATTTTGAGATTATTAATTTTTGATGTTGTTTTTTTAATGTTTTCGTCGAGGGTTAATATTTTTTGTTTCAGAGTATTGACGCTTTCGCTTGTCATCAAAGATTTTAATTCTCCACCGACTTCTGTTAATTCTTTTGCTGTTGAGCGCTCGAGTTTTTCGAATGAACCGAGACACATAACACGAGCGATAAGTCTTTTACGTTCATTGGGTGATATACCGATGAAACCGGTTGATTCAGCTCCTTGCAGCTGAAAGCTACTCGCAAGTGCACTAACTGCATCACCTAATACGCTCTCTATTTCGTTCAGGGTTTCGACTATACCGCCGCGCGTTCGATTTTCATTGGCGTACTCGAATCTGTATTGCGATGCAGAATTATTTTGTTTACCGGACGAATACATTGATTTTCTTATTTTTCCTAACTTACCGTCGAGCTCAAAGTCGAGCACTAATCGACATGAAGTCGCGCCATGGTGGATGATATCTTTTTTTAAGGGGGCCCGCGGATGTTCTTCGTAAAGCGCAAAGATGAGTGCTTCAATGATCGAAGACTTACCTGTATGATTTGGTGCGATGACACCGCTAACGCAACCTTCGAGTAATGTAAAATCGATAACATTTGATGGGCCGAACGCATATAAAATATCAAACTCTAAGCGAATAATGCGAAAACGACCACCGTTCACATGGTATGATGGTTCAACCCAGCGCTCGCGATGTAGTTCAATGACCGCTTCGACATTGGGATCTCCGAGGAGAAGTTCGCGAATAATATCTTCATGTGATTGAATATTTCGTGATGCAATTTGCGCATTAACGAGATCTGTTTGTTCGGATGGTTGGGTTGCGACACACGTATTTGTTCGTGAATGGATCATTCGCGGAGACATCATAAATAAGTTTGTATATGATTCGGTTACTGATGATATATGCTCCAAGGGAGTGTCTTCCTCATGGATTAGAGCCCAATATAAGGGAGTTTTTGGTATTGGTTGCTTCGTTATATCTGTGCCTTCGGAGTCGAGCTCGATGCGAACAAATCCGCATTCATTATAAATATCGATTCCGCGCATCACAGGCGGTGCCTGCGGCGCTGGCGATGCTTCAGGCATGTCCCACAAGATATATCCATGACCATAATGTGGTTCACCAATATTTTGTTGAATAAGACTTCCACAGTATGCGGCTCTCGGGGCGAAACGTTGTCTCAAATGAATGTGACCTCCTAGCGCAAGATCATATCGATCAAATGTTGATGTTGTTAGTTTGAAATCGCGCAAAGTTATTCCATTTGGTAGGAGTGTTCCATTAACTTCTTCATGAAAAAGACACATGTGCGGTTGTGAGTCCGGAGTTTGTTGATCATACTCCGGAATATTTCCATCTGGTGCTATAACGGACCAAACACATCCATGTGCATTATAAATACCTGAATGCCGCCAATAAGTTAATCTTGGTGATTGTAGTATATGATGATTGGTTATTATTGCTGTGAGTATATCAAATGCACCAGGTGTGAGGAGATTCGTATCATGATTGCCGGCTATTAGGACCACGGGACTAATATCGGATAAGTTTATGAGAAATGTTGTGACATCGAGGATATTATTCGCAGAAACGCGCAATTTATTGTCGAAGATATCGCCCGCAACCACGATAATATCTATTTTTTCCAATCGAAGACTTTCATATAATTTATTGAATATAACTTGATATTCGGTCCGGCGTCGATCTTGAATGTGAATATCTGCGAGATGAGCTATACGCATGATTATGAAATTTGAATTTATATTATATTATTAATATTGATTAAAATGTTTCAAAACTTGAGCGATAAATCTAGTATGATGGTAATTATGTCTATGATAAATCATAGACATGATATCCCCATATCATAGACATGATCTTTTGTGTCATCATAACTTTGATGAAGTGCAACGCAAAATAAAACTGTGAAAAATTTGTTTATTTTTTTTAATCGATAATGTGATAAATTTGAATCGTTGTTTTATTATGATTGTGCTTGTGTGTGTGTTGAGTGCAAAAAATTTCAGTTTGTATTTTATCGAAAAAAAAAATGATCATCATAATTGCAATTTCGTAACTTACAATACCAAAAATATTAGAAATTACTGGTTAACCCACAAACCATTAGTAAACAAATTTTAGTTTGCTTTTCATCAAGAGAATACTCATCAGATTTGCAAGTTTATAACTAACAATCGTTAATCCACAAATCATTGATAAATAATTCTCTATCAAATACTTGTGAGATATTTTCATCCAATTGTCGATGACATCAATTTCATAACTAATATTACCAAATATTTTAGAAGTTCATTTGATCAATCCACTAGCCCATTGATAAACAATTTTCACTTAGTGTTACTCCCATCAGCGATAATAAAATAGTTTCTAAGTTGCTTTTTATTTCACCTATCATCTCTTTCTCCATATTTTTAGCCATTACCATAATTTTATTCATTGGTTCACTCACAAATTTTCGATGTTGACATCCATATTGACATTATTTCTCATTAGTTCATAAATGAACGCACAATGTTTTTGAGTAGTCGTCGCTGTTGTTTAATAACAACAATGATTTTCGGATATTCACGTATGTCAAAATACGATGGTGTCGTTAAAAATTAAATTAACACGTTTAAGTGTTTTCGAAATATAATATCGCTCTTTCAAACGATTATGCAATCTCCGGCTTGCTTTTCATTTGACACTGTACAATTTCAAAAAATATAAATATATCAAAATATATCATAATATATCAAAATATAAATATATCAAAAAATATAAATATTATAATATATCGAAAATATTGTAATATATATTTTTTTGATATAGATGGTGGGGGATAAGAAGTAACAAAAAATGGTGTGTGTTTTGATTATTTTTTATGACCGTTTGTGTGTGTATATGTGTACCTCACAAACTACAACTTTTGCATGGTTAGAATTGCAATTGTTGTTTCCTCTGTTTGTGAGGTTGGGTTATCCGTTTCCGTATCCTTATTTCGTTTCAGTCCATCATCCAGTGTACCTGTGTTTTGACTCGTCATCTGGTTATGACTCATCAGTTTGGGGGTGCGTTTTGACTCGTCATTTTCAAATGACTCATCATGTGTTTGACATATCCAAGCGACTCAAATCATGTTTAAAATCATTTAGTGACATCGTCCATATTGTTCCGTTATCCATTTCCTTGTCCTTATTTCAGTCCGGTCCATCATCAACATCAAGAAAGAATCTGTTATGATTTAACTATTTTTTATCGTTGTTCCCACTATGATGTTTCTTTTAACAGATGAAATCATTTTCTTTAGAGAACCTGCTGTTCTATAAATTTCTTCAATTTCTTTTTTACAAAGAAGTTCGTTAAATTGTTTAACTAAACCACTTGGCATTTTTTCAGCAGCTTTCTCCAAATCTTGTATTTCATCTATTAACCCTTTCATGTTATTTTTAATGTGAAAAGCACATATGCATTCTTTAACTTTGTTTTTACAAACTTCATCTTTGTTTTTATTAGCATTAACTGCTTTAGAAGGCTTTAATTTTTTTGATGCATTTTTGGTTTTGAGAACCGATAATGCACTAAAAAACTCTTTCCTTCCACAATTATAACTTTCAGTTATTGCATCTGCAAGATGAAGTCGGTTGCAAGTTTCATCTTTGCATCCCCCATTTAAAAATGCATGCATACATAATGAGTTATTTGTGGGGTAACCCAATTCTTTTTGTCTTTTTTGTTCTTTTAACAATTCTTTTCTAAACTCTGATCTAATATGATAGCGTGAGATCATTTAATGTTACTTCACTATCATAAAATATTGCGGATGGATAATTTAAAATTAGCGCAGTAGATGTTAATGAGTGCGCAAATAGCGAACTTTTATCAACGATTATGCCGGTTTGATATACAGATGGTATATTAATATTTCCAGCGACGCGGAGTTCACTTTCGACGAGGTTGAGACCATTGCCCGAGACAATATTTGAAATATTGATATCACCGACACACTTGAGTTCGGATGCGGTGTTAATGTTGAGCCCAAAATATTTACAACCACTCGCGTCTAGTACAGTCCCGCCTTCTGTGCGAATTAATGATGCTTTTGATCCGTTCGTGAGGACAAATCCTTGATCCATGCAATTATGGACGTCAACACTTGTGGTCGCAAAGAATTCGGACGCACCATGGACATATATACCGACAGTTTGTGCGCTGTGAGCTTCGATCCCGGTTGAGTTCCATTTTTGCTGTGATAGATAAATATTTGGCGAAGTCCCGGCCATATTAGCAATAACAGAATTTAAACGAGCTTCACCGTTGGTCAAATTAATATTGCTTATACCGTTTGCGGTTGCGGTTAACGTGTTATCAACGAATAAGTCACTTTTATCCATCCTAATACCATATTCGTGATTTTCAGAAGCATTAATTGATCCCGCGAATAATGAACTTCGGAGCGTACAATGTATTCCAGATTCATTATTATCTGATGTTGTGAGTGTACCGATAACACATACATGTGAGTTATCGTTGAATATTAATCCAGTGGTCGATGTATTTTTTATTGATAGGTCGTTTAGTACTGTTAACTTTGAACCATATTCAACGTTGATGTTGATTGCACCGCCATCTAAGTTTATTGATTGAGCAATTAATTCACTTTCGTACTGTAGATCGATTGCGCGACATAAATGCGAATTTAGTGTGATCGATTGTGTATATATTTTGCTCCTTTTAGCATATATGATGTAAGTACTGAATGTACCTGTTATAACAGGTAATCTATTCATATGTACTTCCGCAAGATATATTAACATTGCTCCTATACTTTTTGCACCTCCATTGATACGAACTACTGCGTCTTGTGGTATTATTATATTTCCGCCTCCTTCACATAATATAGCGTATCTACATGAATCTATCTGCACAAATCCGTTACTCCTCTCACCTAAAATAATTTTTCCACCTCCGAGCGTCGTTGTTATACCACCACTTCTTGAATTTAATATATGAGTATCGTATACAGTAACGATTCCACTCGATGCTGCTGCAATACCATAAAAATTACCACGTAATCCTCCATCAAATCGACTTAGTTGTACCGTTGAATTTTCTGAATTTGCGAATAGAGTTACTTCACCGAAACATTCGCATGATTGCATAATAATTGGTCCTTGAATAAATATACTTGCGTTAGACCCGACAGGTAATTCCATTCGGAACATACTATTCGATATGATCGCATTCGAATTATCAGAGTTGAGCCTGATGAAATTTCCGGATGATGTTTGTGTATTATAAACTGCGATCCCGAGCGATGATGGTATGATTGGACTTATTGCTTTATTCGCATGAATATATCCGGTATGAAGAATACCATCAGTGTTTGAAAATAAAATATCCACATTAGGAACACATAAGAATCGAACACCAACAAGATTTGCTTCAAAGCCCGTGAAATAAATTCCAACTGCCGTTTCTACCGAAGATGCGGTCGGTATAAAATCGATGTCGCGGAATATGATTGATGCATTGCTCATGAATACAGCGACTGCTGTATTAATTATACAGCGACTTGTGTTTTCGAGTATTTCGAATGAATCACCAACTGCGGGTACCGTTGATTCTGCGGCATATGTGATTCGAACGGTAGAAGAATCAATAACGTCTGAAATATATGCTTCAAACTGAAATGGCGGAGGCGATGGTAATATTTTTGTTGATGGAGCGAACTCAATATTTAATCGTGTAAACTGAACATAAGACGCTAATGCGCCAGAAGTGAATCGAATGATGCGACCAATGTCTGTGTTATCAAATGAACCACCAGATATGATGAGTAATTTACTTGCGACATCAAGACTGAAACTTGTAATTGTTCCAGATTTAATTACGGTGCGCGGCGCACCATAAACATGCACAGGTGTATATTGTCTGCCGCGAGTTCCCGCATTAAGACTCATCATCGGCGAAAGTGTTAATGCCGATTTAATTCGGACCACTGCGGTGTTATCCCATCCTGTTTTTTCGATTTCTGCGAATGCGCGCTGCAATGTAGCGAATGGTGTTGCAAAAGTACCATCACCTGTGGTATCATTGCCGCTGTTATCGATGTATAAATTAATATCAGTTATTGGGACAATATTACCGATCGATAGTTGATCGTTCGTTTGCGTAATGTTTATTCCGGGCCCGGACGATAGTGAGCGAAAATGGAGAACTGTGCCGATTAATTCTTTGAATAATGCGCCGCACGTAGTGCTCGTGCAAGCGCTCTCATTAATTGCATTTGTTACTCCGGCCGATCCAGGACCAGGAAATGCACCAGTATAGCGCCAATATTTGATTGTAAGTGGTGCTTTGTACCCGAGTTCTGATAATGATTTATATTTAAATTCGACTAATCCGCGAATCCCATCTGCGACCCAAACATTAGAATCGTATGGGATCAAAACATTATTAGCGTCAGTTAATTTTGGTTGGTACGCACAGTTGCTATATGTCGCAGGTATCATATCTTGGAAAGAAGGATTAGCGAAATGAAATGCATTATTGGGCACAGCCTCAAGAATAGCAGTTGCTGGAGTGACGACAGATGTTGCAACAGACGGTGGTGTTATCGGTATTAACTGCATGTCGAGCCAGCATTCTCGAGCATCGATAGGACGTCGTTCGATCGCGCTCATATTGTGCTCAAAGTTATAATGATCACTGAGTGAAAAATATTCAACGTAAATTGGTTGTTCGATGCGAGGCGCAGCCATATTATAAATGATAACAAAAAAATATTGATTGTTTAAAACCAGTCACATTGATTTATTTTTTACACACCGATCTGTGTGATCGAAACTTCCGCATATACCTCGAATGTACCGACACCTGCACCCACTGCAGCACCTAATCCGTTCGTAGCTTGTGCAGTTTGTATATAATGACTAAGTCGACAAACAATAGTTGTGGTTGGTGCAATAACACCACTAATGAATGATCGCGTCGCTAACGTTGCACCGGTAGAATAATTATTTGTACCATTAAGTATTATTGCATTTGTTGTGTTATTGACGAGAGAAATACGATTAAGTCCACCGTTTATTACAGGAGCTGATGCTGTAACATAATATCTTCCGGGCTGTATAGTTAATAAATTTGTCGCAAGTGTAACATTTGCAACGTTAGGTCCAGATGAAAGAGCAGTTGTTAAGGTGCGAGTTTGTGTACCTGCGACCGATGCTCCCGCATTAGTTGCATTCGCTTTTTCATCGGTGAAACGCCAACTCGTTAAATTTGCGACTGCAGCGCCACCCGCAACCGCGACAGAAATATCGTTCACGTTTTGTGTAACAGTGACGTTTGTTCCGGCGGTGATACCGCGCAAATTTATTAATGCGCCCGTTTTATTTGCGAAGACCGCAGCAGTACCACCGAGTGATGCACCAGTGAGTGTATTATCGATCGTAATTAATCCGGCCGTTGGTGCGGAAACAGTGAGTCCATTCGCAGTACCCGCGAGACTATTAAATTGCAACTGTGCTCCAGTCTTTGCGCTGAATATGGCACTACCGCCAGTGCCGAGGTTTGCACCGGTCAAGGTGTTATCGATTGTTATGTTTGTCGCATTTTGCGTAACAGTGAGACCGTTAATGGTACCGAGAAGTGAGTGTAAGTTTGCTGTTGTACCTCCGGTTGTCGCAAATATTTGCGCACCAGTATCAAGATTTGCGAGTGAAGTTAGGGCACTTGTCGCGATCACAATATCATTTGCATTTTGCGTGAGTATGATACCGGTACCCGCAGATAATGAGCGAAACTGTAAATTTGCAACAGACTTTGCACTGAACACGGATGAACCTGTGCCGAGATTTGCACCAGTCAATGTGTTGTCGATGGTGATAGCTGTCGTACCTTGTGTCACAGTGAGACCGTTCGCGGAACCGACGAGTGAGTGCAAATTCGCAGTTGTACCGGTGACCGTATCAAATATTTGTGCACCCGCGCCGAGATTCGATAGTGTACTCAGCGATACCGATGAAGCTGCAGCGATGATGATATCATTTGCATTTTGTGTGAGCGTCACACCTGCACCCGCAGTTAGTGTGCGAAATTGTAATGCCGCGCCGACTTTTGCACTAAACAGCTGTGATCCCGCACCGAGATTCGCGCCGGTCAAAGTGTTATCGATCGTGATCACACCAGCGACAGATGGTGCGGAAATAGTAAGACCATTTGCGGTACCAGATATAGTATTGAATTGCAATGATGCACCACTTTTCGCACTGAATAGGGAAATACCTGTACCGAGATTTGCACCCGTTAACGTGTTATCGATAGTAATAGATGCGGATCCTTGTGCGACAGTTAATCCATTCGCAGTACCAAGTATAGATCGCACATTCGCGGATGTACCAGTGACCGCATCAAATATTTGTGCACCAGTGCCGAGATTCGTGAGCGTAGTGAGTGAGGATGCTGATGCTAATGCGATAACAATATCATTTACATTTTGTGTTAATGTGATACCGGTACCCGCGGTTAATGAGCGAAATTGTAACTGTGCTCCATTTTTTGCACTGAACAGTTGTGATCCCGCACCAAGATTTGCACCAGTAAGTGTATTATCAATAGTTATTGCAGTCGCACCTTGAGTGACGGTTAGTCCGTTAACGGTTCCAACGAATGAGCGCAAATTTGCAATCGAATTTGATATAGTTTCGAATACTTGTGCACCAGTGCCAAGGTTTGTGATCGATGATAGAGGTACACTCGCGATCGAAATGACAATATCATTTATATTTTGTGCGAGCGCGATACCAGTACCCGCGGTCAATGAGCGAAATTGTAAATTCGCACCATTTTTTGCGCTGAACAACTGTGATCCCGCACCGAGGTTCGCGCCGGTCAATGTGTTGTCGATGACGATTAAACCCGCTGTTGGAACTGAGACGGTGAGTCCGTTACCTGTACCGGCAATACTATTAAACTGGAGGGTCGAACCATTTTTCGCACTAAATATTGTACCCGATCCCGAACCCAAATTTGTACCGGTTAATGTATTATCGATTGTGATAGTTGTTGTATTTTGTGTGAGAGCGATACCGTTCGCGGAACCAATGAGTGATCGTACGTTCGCGGATGTGCCGGTGACCGCGTCAAATATTTGTGCACCTGCGCCGATATTCGCGAGCGAAGTTAAGACACCACTTGCTGCGATTGCGATATCATTTGCATTTTGTGTGAGTGTGATGCCGGTACCAGCGGTCAACGAGCGAAACTGAAGTGACGATGTATTTTTTGAGATGAAAAGTTGTGATCCGGTCCCGAGATTTGCACCGGTTAATGTGTTATCGATAGTAATTGTCGATGCATTTTGTGTAACAGTGAGCCCATTGGTCGTACCTACGAGCGATCGCACATTCGCAGTTGTACCAGTAATTGCATCAAATATTTGTGCACCTGCGCCGAGGTTCGCGACCGAAGTTAGGACACCAATTGTTGCGATTGTGATATCGTTTGTGTTTTGTGTGAGTGCGATGCCGGTCCCCGCAGTTAGTGTGCGAAATTGTAAAAGTGCACCAGACTTTGATGCGAATAACTGTGATCCCGCTCCAAGATTTGTACCGGTCAATGTGTTGTCGATGGTGATTGATAATGCGCTTTGCGTTACTGTGAGACCATTGGTCGTACCTACTAACGATCGCACATTTGCGGATGTACCAGTAACTGCATCAAATATTTGTGCGCCGGTCCCGAGGTTCACAAGTGTGGTTAAGATACCACTTGTCGCGATGGTAATATCATTTGTGTTTTGTGTAACAGATATGCCGGTCCCCGCAGTAATACTGCGAAATTGTAATGTCGCACCAGATTTTGCACTGAATATGGGGGTACTGGTCCCGAGGTTAGTACCGGTTAATGTATTATCAATAGTAATTGTTGATGTATTTTGCGTGACCGATAGACCATTTGATGAACCAAGTAATGTTCGCAAGTTCGCTATTGTTCCGGAAATTACATCAAATATTGATGAACCTGTGCCGATGTTTGCGAGCGAAGTTATGGGTGATGACGTCATCGCGATCACAATATCATTTGTATTTTGTGTGAGCGCGATGCCAGTACCCGCGGTTAATGAGCGAAATTGTAGGTTCGAACCGGACTTTGATGCAAATAACTGTGATCCGGCACCGAGATTCACACCGGTCAACGTGTTATCAATGGTGATTGATGATGTGTTCTGTGTAACTGTGAGACCGTTCACAGTACCGAGTATAGATCGCAAGATTGCGGATGTACCAGTGATCGAATCAAATATTTGTGCACCTGCGCCGAGATTCGCGAGCGAAGTTAATAGACCACTCGCTGCAATGGTAATATCAGATGCGCTTTGTGTGAGCGAAATATTGGAACCCGCGGTCAACGTGCGAAACTGAAGTGTTGATGTTGTTTTTGCACTAAATACTTGCGATCCTGTCCCAAGATTCGCACCGGTCAACGTGTTATCGATAGTGATGGTCGACGCATTTTGTGTGACAGTAAGACCATTCGCAGAACCAAGTATAGAACGAAAGTTTGCTGTTGTACCGGTGACCGCGTCAAATATTTGCGCACCCGCGCCAAGATTCGCAATCGCACTCAGGGATGATGTTACTGTTGATGCGATTACGATATCATTTGCATTCTGTGTGAGAGCTATGCCGGTACCAGCGGTCAATGAGCGAAACTGTAAGTTTGCGCCGGATTTTGCACTGAATATGAGTGATCCGGCACCGAGGTTCGCACCAGTTAATGTGTTATCGATGGTGATGGTCGATGCGTTTTGTGTGACTGTGAGTCCGTTCGCGGTACCAAGAATTGATCTTAAATTAATTGTTGTTCCAACAACCGCGTCGAATATTTGTGCACCGGTGCCGAGATTCGCGACCGCTGTTAAGATACCACTTGCAGCGATTGAGATATCATTTGCGTTTTGTGTGAGCGAAATATTGGTACCGGCTGTTAAAGATCGAAACTGTAAGTTTGAACCAGATTTTGCACTAAATATGGATGGACCGGTGCCGAGGTTCACGCCGGTCAACGTGTTATCGAATGTGATCGTATTTGTGTCTTGTGTAACTGTGATACCTGCAGAACCAATGATCGAGCGTAAGTTAGCGGTAACTATATCAAATATTTGTGCGCCTGTGCCGAGATTTGCAATCGATGTGGCGATAATAATATCATTCGCATTTTGTGTGAGTGCGATGCCAGTACCCGCAGTCAATGAGCGAAACTGTAAATTCGAACCGGACTTTGATGCGAATAACTGTGATCCCGCTCCGAGATTTGCGCCGGTCAACGTGTTATCAATAGTAATTGTTGATGCATTTTGTGTGACTGTGAGTCCGTTCGCGGAACCAAGCAATGATCGAATATTCGCAGTTGTTTCAAGAATATCAATAAATATTTGTGCGCCGGTTCCGAGATTCGCTAAAGTTGTGACGATTGTTGATGAGCTCCCACTATCTGTCGTTGATATGATGATATCATTTGCATTCTGTGTGAGGATGATACCTCCACCCGCAGTTAGGCTGCGGAATTGTAAGTTTGCGGCACTTTTTGCTTTAAAAATTTGAGATCCCGAACCAAGATTTGTGCCCGTCAAAGTGTTGTCGATGGTGATTGATGTCGATGTTTGATCGACAGTTAACCCGTTTGCTGTTCCAAATAAAGATCGTAGCCTCGCAACTTTATTAAAAATTCCTTCAAAAATTTGTACTCCGTTATCGAGGTTTGCTAGATCAACGAGTGTTGATGATATCATGATATCATTTGTATTTTGTGTTAATTCGATACCTGTGTCCGCGGTCAATGAGCGAAACTGTAAATTCGAACCGGACTTTGATGCAAATAACTGTGATCCGGCACCGAGGTTCGTGCCGGTCAACGTGTTGTCGATTGTGATGGTTGATGCATTTTGTGTGACGCTCAGACCGCTCGCCGAAAGTATAGAGCGAATGTTCGCAGATGTTCCGGTAATATTATTAAATATTTGTGCTCCCGTACCGATGTTTGCGAGCGTTGTTAATAGACCATTCGGCGCGGTGACGATATCATTTTCGTTCTGAGTGAGTGTTAAATTTGCACCGGCAGTCAAGGAACGAAACTGTAAATTTGCGCCGGATTTTGCACTGAGCACGGATGAACCTGTGCCAAGGTTCGCACCGGTCAACGTGTTATCGATTGTGATATCGTTTGTGTTTTGTGTCACAGTAAGACCATTTGATCCGACGATGCGACGGAGAACAGCATGTGATCCATCAAATGTGTTAGTATTGATTTCTGCACCAGTTGTACTTGTGCTCGTGAGTCCAGTTATACCAGATTCCACATTAATTGTGATCCCAGTTGCTGATTCTTGCAGTGACACGTTTGTTCCAACGAGTAGTGTTCGAAATTCGAACTGATTCGAAGAAATTTTTTGCTTGAAAATGTGAGCGCCCGGTGCAAGATTTATTCCATCAACAGATGAACTATTACCGCTTGCGAATGCGCCGGTATAACGCCAATAATCAATCGTGAGCGGAGGTATATATCCGAGTTCTTGAGGAGTTTTATATTTAAATACGATCACGCCGAGTAATCCATCTGCGATCCATACTGTTGGATCATACGGAATAACTCGACCTGTCACATCTTTTAAAGTGGGTTTGTATGAACCATTTGCATGATTAGCGGGAATCATATCTACAAAATGTCCCGAAAGTGATGCATACTTGTATGGTGATACCGAAGTTAGTTGAACGCCGGTGATACCGCGAGTATTTCCGATGATGGGTCCGCCCGGATAGGGTGCAGATAATGGAGGAGTTTGCGGAATCGTTTGCAAATCTAACCAAATTTCTCGACCATCAATGGGTCTACGTTCGATAGCAGAATCGTCATAATCGTAATTATCGCTATATTGTATTACTTCGACGTATATGGGGTGTTCCGCATATGGGGTACTCATAATTATATGAAATATATGATTATATTTTGCAGTGTTATAGCAAAAATGTCCAAACTATACAAGCATCGAATATTCTGCAACACAGACAACAGATGGGCATATGCATGGACGGAATCATCGACACTTTTAGTTACGTGTCCTGATAATGCTACACACGCAACGCAAAACGATAGTTCATTTATTGAGGACGAAAAAGAAGATAACACAATTGTTATCAATAAAGAGCCGAATATCGTTACACAAGGAAATATTAAAATAGAATCGATCGCGATCGAAGCAGGAACACCATTATCAAAAACATGGCCATATGATATTGCAATATATAATATTCGCATCGCTGTTACATCAGAAATTGTGGGATTTAATATTACGATTGATAGTGCGCCCCGAACAACTATAGGTGCGCTCACCACAGATGCCGCAATAGGTACAACAGTCTTGAATGTAACACCCGCAACAATAGCAAATGTTTCACTCGGAACCATTGTCACACTACAACAGGATGCAATAATTCAAGAACTTGGTCCCGCATTGGCCGTGGATAACATAAAAAATAATATTACTGTTGAGGTACCAACGTTTGCTGCTGTTAAAGTTGGAACACTTGTTAAGATAACACAACGCATTACTGATCGCATGGAACTTCCATTAGTTGGTTATTTAACATTTGGTGAAGATCGCGCGAAAGTTTTAGCTATCAAAAAAGGAAAACCATTGGTTTTTAGTTTAATAAATCCTAAAGGAGTGAATGCGCGACTTATTATTTATGTTTCATACAATTATTGATAACATAAGGGGTTCAAGTATTTCAAGGTCATTGGGTGATATTTTTATTTTATCAAATATGCGCGGGTCCAGGAGTAGGTCAGAATTAATTTCAATGATTTCCGCGCGTAACGGAGCGATCGATTTATAAAATTCTTCAACTTTATCCGCAGAAATTCGGAATTTATTATGGCTTATTTTGTCTCCATATTTTTCGGCTTGTTCGGCGCGAAATGTAATATAACGAAGATAATGTGGATGCGCCCATCTACTAAGTTGAATTATTTTTGTCGATGTCGCGCCATCAAATTGTTGATTTGTAAGATTTTGCAAAACTTCAAGGGCGTCTGATAGACTGCCGAGTGTAATTGTCGATGCCATCATATGCACATGTATCAAAATATCATAGATGACTTCAACTCTAATATTATTGCTAAAATTGAATCCCGCGTTTATTAGTTGAATACTTTCGGTCCTCCTCGGATATATCATAAGATCTTGATTCATATATTCCCCTCAAATACAATGGCAGAAAAAACAAGATCAAAAGCAAACAGCATTGACTTAATCACAAAAAGTATCGAAAAATTACTCGAACCAATAATCGAAAATTATTCAAAATTGCTTGCAACATGTATAGCAATTTCTGCTCGTATGGAAACATTGGAACAAGCCTTAAACTCGGGAAATATCGCAAGTAAAAGAGCCGTGCGAACAACAGCAACAAAAAATGTAAATAAATCTAATCCAATAATTATGGGAGGGACCGGAAGCGATCCGAGTAAAGTTACAAATGCAATGTTGTATTTTAGGTATCTTCAATATTATGATAAGGAAAATGTACGATCAATCTATATAACACCTGAAAAAATAGAAGAACTAAAAAATAATCCACAAGCAAACAAAGTTTCTCGCGAAGAGGATGAAAATCAATATTTTAGCAATATGGGTGGTGAAGTGTGGAGGTCAATTGATGATGATATTAAAGCGGAATTCAGAAATCAATTCAAAAACTGGCATGAACAGAATATTCGCAATAAAGCCAATCCTCCACTCGAAGAAGAACAAATGTAATATCAACATTACTACAACATATGTATTTTTTTCTGCTGCGTGTATACCATTAGCTGCAGTGAGATCATATCATGCCTGTCGCAGGACCAGATAGTGAGAAAAAAAAGCGCGTAACTGCGCCTAAAAAACCCACAACTGCACCAAATGAACTTGCTGCTACGGCCGTAAAGAAAACAATTAATCCTTTGAAAAAGAAAAAGGCTGAAGTAACGCGCGCTAATGCATTACTTAAGAATCAAAAAGATGCTGCACTCGCAAAGAAGAAGAAAGATGCCGCACTCGCAAAAAAGAAGAAAGAAACAGCATTACTAGTAAAGAAAAAGAAAGTAACAACGCCCGCAAAAAATAAAAAACCATCAACCGCAAAAAAGGGTGGAGTTGGACCAGATATCAATACTCTTAGAAAACATGCTAAACTTCTCGGTATAAAATTACCTTTATCGACAACAACCACAAAAACTAAGCATAGTCTTCAAAAATTACTCGAATATATGTAATTTGAAAAAAAATTGAATACATGATATGATAAAATATATCATAATAACAATGGCATCAATTAGCGATTCAAGAAAAGAATCTATAAAAGAAATCCTCAAACAAATTCCGAAATATAATCGGTTATATAATCAAATGATAAGCATTGTACATGATAAAATTTTCTCAAATAATCGTCTTTCTGATCTTGAAAAATTACTTAATAAGACGATACCATCAACTGCTAGTGAGATTGCCCTCGCAAATTATGCAATTGCTACAGCAAATATTGATAGAGGTAAATTCTTTACATTTGCGTTTAGAAGTCGATGCGCATGTTTATTATTGCTCGTTGACTGTCCCGCAATAGCAACAGCACTTAAGCTATCAGATATTTATGAAATATTTGTGGACAACAACGAACGCTTTCACATTATGCCATTATCAAATATTATTGAGAAGATACATTTTAAACCTGATCACGATCATCGTAAAAATAAATACAATAAACGTAATAAACAAAGATATGACGATGAAAATGATGATGGTGAATCTTCTCAAATTAAAGCGCTACCTTCGCCTAATCGAAAAAAAATATATACCGAAATCCTTGGTAAAATTTCCGACTTAAGTGTTAATTCGGAACCACAGAATAATCCACCAAGTTGGGAAGATTTGACAACTTGCGACGAAAACAAATAAATTTAGTTGCGTCTTTTTTTTGAACAATTAAAGATGATATCAATACCCACCAATAAATATGGAATTCCCCATTGACGAATACGAATTGGGTCAAATTGATAAAGATGATTGGCAGATAGACTTGAACAATGAAACAAATCTTGAAAATCTTGAGGACCCGATGCTGCGAGCACATATGGATCAAGCACGTGAGCATTTATTTGAGCAAGAGAATACACCATCACCGGTAAATGATGAAGCAATAATGCAAGATGACATTGAAATACGACGCAAATTATCAGAATTAATAACGAAACTTCGAGATCATCATATGTCGTTGCGGATTGTATGTGATGGTGTAATATTACAATCAACAAATGCAAAAAGACTCGCAAATGGTGATCGACCACATGGTTATCCCCAAACGGATTGTATAGAATTCCTCAGTAAAAAAATATCAGATGTCGGAGATGAATTATCTCAAGTGCTCAAAACATTAGAAGAATTTGAGCGCGATTTTACGATTATGCGGCGCGAATACGAAAATATTATTAATAAATTATTGTTCCATCCTCGTTCTGAAAATTTGAATTGACGAAAATGAATCACTACTATGTGAGAGTTGGTTTAATATCAACAATATTATTTGCGGGAGTTTATCTTATATATGTTTCGAACAAGAAAAAACCAAACGAAAATGTTGATTTAACATCATTAAAAAAAGCAGTTGGTAATAACATCATTAAAAAAAGCAGTTGGTAATAACATCATTAAAAATAGCAGTTGGTAATAACACCATAAAATAATTATTTTTTTATCCAAATTTTAAACGTGACATATTTAATAAATATATATTAATTATATTGACCTGGTACGATGTCGAGAATATCAAAAATAATGTGCCGACAATATCAAATTATTATCAATAAACCATTTCCATACCTTTTGGGTATAATCGACGAGGTAGATAGCAAAAAATGGTATTTCATGATTGGAGGTCTTGATACGCCTTTTCGACATGGAGAATTTATTTTTAAACTTTTAGCGAATGATGATTTTCCACATACACCGCCGCGTCTCGAATTTATTACACCTAATGGTGTTTTCGAAACGACCGGACCAATATGCATGAGCGTTGGTGAATTTCATGCAAAAGATAAACCCGGAAAAGAGGGTTCGTATGGTTGGCGATCAACATTAGGTATGCCCGGGTTTGCACTTCAAGTTGTCAACATGATGATATGTCACGATAGCTCGATAAACGGCATTGGTATAAAAATAATGAACAATGAATATAAACAGAATGCCGCAAAAAGTTCTCGAGATTTTAATCAGAAAAATTTCCCAAAAATATATGAATTATTCGAAGAATTTATAAAAATTAATCCCGATATGGAACCCGTGCGTAATATAGTGCGTGCGCGCGAAAATATACACGATATCACGGAGAAGGTTGAAACATTATCATAATAAAGGGTTTATTTTTTATTTATATATACCACGATGGATGATATCATCGAAGATGCGGAAATTCGCGCCGAAGTAGTCGCATTTAGTGATCGTATGCGATATGAAA
This sequence comes from Hydra vulgaris, assembly GCF_038396675.1. Taxonomy (NCBI): domain Eukaryota; kingdom Metazoa; phylum Cnidaria; class Hydrozoa; order Anthoathecata; family Hydridae; genus Hydra; species Hydra vulgaris. The sequence goes on along the minus strand of NC_088925.1, from coordinate 182,428 downwards.
AATTTATTATTGCAGCTGAACATTTTGCGTCAGAAAACGGACTAATAGTTGCCGGATCAGCAGCAACTAGATTATTATTGGGCCATTCTGATGATAATAACGCTCCACCCGAAATAGGATTGGATTCGTTTCATATCGAGTTTTTTAGTGGACAAGCATTGACGCATGCGCGAGCACTCGCAGATGTTATGTATAAAATTGATCCTGATGGTCTCGGCCATTACACATCAGTTGTAACAAAAGTTGCGAATTATATTCTTTTAGTGTCTGTGGATGGGAGAAATTTATTCACGATAACATCACTTCAGACAAACAGAGGTGTTCGAATGTCGGATGTTGTTATTCCGAGTGATAGACCCGCACAGTTTGCAAGAGATATTTATGGTAAACCAATTCGACTGCAATGTTTGGGACCTGAGATCCAACTTATCGATATATATGCGACGCTCTGTAATCCAGCAAAAGTATCGTGTTGGGGAAATCTCATCATTACTGAAGCGAGTATTAGGGCGCTTTTTAATGAAGAAATTAAAAATAAAATAGATACTGCTGTTACGCGCACTGGTGGTGTTCATTCACAACATCATTTATATCAAATATTGCGCGACAAATATGCCGCAGGACCCGGGCGCGTTGTTATCGGTCCTGTTGCTATTGCCCTATTAGTTGGGAAAAAAAGCGAAGACCGATTGCAGGTCATTACAGCAAATAAACTTGATAGCGATGCTCAAGAAATTACGATGATCGCAAAGACCGCAGGTATCGAAATTACATGGAAAACAGATGATTTAAAAATACCAACAGATATACGCCTACATCGGATGACAGTTTATGTTGTTGTTAAAGGACATCGTGAACCAATTCTTGATGTATTTAATTCCGCATCATTTGATCTTGTCCCGTATACGACGAAAACTATTGATTCAAAGTTAACTCTGAAAATAGGTACACCATTTGTTTTGATGCGTTATCGATTAATTGATATGTGGACGGTGCAGGTATTGATACAGATGGGTGCAATTAATATCGTATTTGCAAAAACAGTTCTCAATGCAATGTTGTATGGATATAACACAGTCGTAAATCATTACGAATCGATTCTTACGAGTGCGCATAATGATCCTAAAGCTGCTGCTCATCAATTAATACCAATTATGTCATATATTGGCCGTCTCGAAGATCCAGAACTCGCGCTAAAACGCGCATCAAGGGTGGGATTGCGATTTTATCCGAAGTATTTTCCGGCGAATCATATTGATAAAAGTATGTAATGAAAAAATTTGAAAGTGGTTATAGTATAGGTAAATTAACAAGAATTGTTTATGCTATCATGGAAATGTTTCAGCTTGTCGCAACAAAAAATTTTTATGATATATGTGTCATAAATAATGGAAGAAATTTTAAGAAATTTGTGCGCACATCATTGAAAGCTGTAAAAATTTTTATTGCAAATATTCTGATATTGATAAAAAATATTATACCTACGCAGGAATCAATTAATACGGATAATAAGATCTTCTTCATCCCGACAAGTAATGCAAAAAAATATATTGTTCTTGTGTTTTCAAAAAATATTGACGGGTTCAACAAAGGTGACCAATTGATTCCCCCACATGATCAACAAATTTAATCGATCAAATGAAAAATTTTATCAGCTCAATAAAAAATTTACTTTCGATGTGATCAACGTAAATCTTGAACCGATGATAAATGATTTATATCATACAGGTCCGGGTACTCCTATAACTGTTGATAATGTGAGATCAATAAATTTGGATAACCCGATAGTTTATATGAGGAATAATAATGGGATTATTATTGTATGATAATAAAATTGAACTATATTTTTTTAAATAAATAATAATGACTTCAACAAATTGGGACATATATATTTGCGAAACCAATTTTCAAGAATATGTCGTATATGTGTCGACCTTTAATGAAAAAAATCGACCATATTATGATCAATGGATAATATATCCTCTATTATTAAAGTTTTTTCATGATTTTGAATATTTTTACGTAATGATCCACTACAAGAACAATAATTATAAAAAAATGCCGTATTATAAAATTATGCCGTAATTAAAATTAAATTAAAATTATGCCGTAAATAATGCCGTATTATAAAATTATGCCGTAAAATAAAATAATGCCGTATTATAAAATAATTACAAAATAATGCCAATAATTATAAAATAATGCCAATAATTATAAAATAATTAAAAATAATGCCGCACAAAAAATGATGTCAAAACTAGAATATCGTATATCGTTTGATTCAGTATCAAAAATATTACATCGAGTAATTATGTCAAAATATGATAATCAAGAACCCATCTATAAAAAAATTGAAATATTTAACCATGATACCCAGTTAAAAACATTGCGACGATTATTTTTAAATATTTTTAGGAATGATTGTATTAATTGGGCGTGATAGATTTGAATTATTTTTAATGACATAATATAGTTTAAAAAAAATGGTTGTAAATATATTGAAAAAATATGATGATAGTGACGATGATATTGATGATAATGATGATAACGTTATTAATATATATTTCTTTATGATCAATGCAACAACAAGTATAATACTTGCAAGAGTTGATGTTGATCATCTGATCAATTATCAACAAATTATATCGGATGTCATTTATAATAGCATAAAGGCAAGGTATATTAATATATATCCGTCAATGGTATATTTTTATTATAAAAATAATGACCGGTATGCAATTTTTAATATAAACACGTATACGATACCAACAGTACCACAATATATAGATTTGATAAAAAATATTGATATAAATAGCGTAACAGTAGTTGAGGTGACACCAAAAGATGTTTATATCACTACTGTAAATTGTAGATTTTTACGTTCTTACATTGATGATATCATCGAAATAATAAATATTTATAAAACACTCGTTAGTACAGGAATATTCGAATTTTATTATGAAACGCATCAAAACATGCATAAGTGTGGATATTAATTTTTTTATGAGTTCCGGCAAAATTTGAATAAGAATAATATTTTAATATCAAAGATGAGTTTAGTACCGTATAAATTAAAAAATGCAATAAAAGACGATACTTTATTAAACTTATATGTTTTTCATTGCGAACATGAATTAAATAAAAATATAATATTGGTAACCGTACTAACTAATACACTAAAAATCGATACTGATATTATCAGTAATTATGTAATATCATTATTACAAATTTACGAGACATTTATACCAAATGTCGACAATAAGACATATTATATTCTATGTATTAACGCACTAGCAAAAATATATTTATTATTTCGAGTGGGTGATTATAAAACGGAAGATATAATAATTTACGAATTATTTATATCAAAATATATATCGATAAAAACATCTATCGATTATAAAATAAAAAAGAATATAAATATTTATCATTGCGAAGAAATAAAACGGATTGAAAATCGTACAGATATTTATTATCACATAATAAATAGAAAAATGAAAAAATATTGCTATGAAACCACAAGTACAATAACAGAATTCGTTGATAAATTAATATTAAATTATAACAAAGTATTATTAGAATGTATTAAATATAATGAGCAAAAAATATAATAATTTTATTATTTTTTGTTAAATTTGAATATAATATCATATTAATTGATAAAATGGAAGAAGATTTTAATCGACTTGTTCGTTGCTTCTTAAGACCAGATGATGTTTGTTCAATGCTTGTGTTTGGCGGTGAAAAACCGTTTGTTATATATATAAGTGCGAGGTGTATGGATCATTTTTATGAGATCGCAATAATCTCACAAGCACTTCATCGGTATAACAAAATAAAGCGCGAAATAATAAAACAACATGAATATAAATATGAATTAATTACAAATATTGATAAACAAATTTAATCGATCAAATAAAAAATTTTATCAGCTCAATAAAAAATTTACTTTCGATGTGATCAACGTAAATCTTGAACCGATGATAAATGATTTATATCATATAGGTCCGGGTACTCCTATAACTGTTGATAATGTGAGATCAATAAATTTGGATAACCCGATAGTTTATATGAGGAATAATAATGGGATTATTATTGTATGATAATAAAATTGAACTATATTTTTTTAAATAAATAATAATGACTTCAACAAATTGGGACATATATATTTGCGAAACCAATTTCCAAGAATATGTCGTATATGTGTCGACCTTTAATGAAAAAAATCGACCATATCATGATCAATGGATAATATATCCTCTATTATTAAAGTTTTTTCATGATTTTGAAAATTTTTACGTAATGATCCACTACAAGAACAATAATTATAAAATAATGCCGTATTATAAAATTATGCCGTAATTAAAATTAAATTAAAATTATGCCGTAAATAATGCCGTATTATAAAATTATGCCGTAAAATAAAATAATGCCGTATTATAAAATAATTATAAAATAATGCCAATAATTATAAAATAATGCCAATAATTATAAAATAATTAAAAATAATGCCGCACAAAAAATGATGTCAAAACTAGAATATCGTATATCGTTTGATTCAGTATCAAAAATATTACATCGAGTAATTATGTCAAAATATGATAATCAAGAACCCATCTATAAAAAAATTGAAATATTTAACCATGATACCCAGTTAAAAACATTGCGACGATTATTTTTAAATATTTTTAGGAATGATTTTATTAATTGTGCGTGATAGATTTGAATTATTTTTAATGACATAATATAGTTTAAAAAAAATGGTTGTAAATATATTGAAAAAATATGATGATAGTGACGATGATATTGATGATAATGATGATAACGTTATTAATATATATTTCTTTATGATCAATGCAACAACAAGTATAATACTTGCAAGAGTTGATGTTGATCATCTGATCAATTATCAACAAATTATATCGGATGTCATTTATAATAGCATAAAGGCAAGGTATATTAATATATATCCGTCAATGGTATATTTTTATTATAAAAATAATGACCGGTATGCAATTTTTAATATAAACACGTATACGATACCAACAGTACCACAATATATAGATTTGATAAAAAATATTGATATAAATAGCGTAACAGTAGTTGAGGTGACACCAAAAGATGTTTATATCACTACTGTAAATTGTAGATTTTTACGTTCTTACATTGATGATATCATCGAAATAATAAATATTTATAAAACCCTCGTTAGTACAGGAATATTCGAATTTTATTATGAAACGCATCAAAACATGCATAAGTGTGGATATTAATTTTTTTATGAGTTCCGGCAAAATTTGAATAAGAATAATATTTTAATATCAAAGATGAGTTTAGTACCGTATAAATTAAAAAATGCAATAAAAGACGATACTTTATTAAACTTATATGTTTTTCATTGCGAACATGAATTAAATAAAAATATAATATTGGTAACCGTACTAACTAATACACTAAAAATCGATACTGATATTATCAGTAATTATGTAATATCATTATTACAAATTTACGAGACATTTATACCAAATGTCGACAATAAGACATATTATATTTTATGTATTAACGCACTAGCAAAAATATATTTATTATTTCGAGTGGGTGATTATAAAACGGAAGATATAATAATTTACGAATTATTTATATCAAAATATATATCGATAAAAACATCTATCGATTATAAAATAAAAAAGAATATAAATATTTATCATTGCGAAGAAATAAAACGGATTGAAAATCGTACAGATATTTATTATCACATAATAAATAGAAAAATGAAAAAATATTGCTATGAAACCACAAGTACAATAAAAGAATTCGTTGATAAATTAATATTAAATTATAACAAAGTATTATTAGAATGTATTAAATATAATGAGCAAAAAATATAATAATTTTATTATTTTTTGTTAAATTTGAATATAATATCATATTAATTCATAAAATGGAAGAAGATTTTAATCGACTTGTTCGTTGCTTCTTAAGACCAGATGATGTTTGTTCAATGCTTGTGTTTGGCGGTGAAAAACCGTTTATTATATATATAAGTGCGAGGTGTATGGATCATTTTTATGAGATCGCAATAATCTCACAAGCACTTCATCGGTATAACAAAATAAAGCGCGAAATAATAAAACAACATGAATATAAATATGAATTAATTACAAATATTAATAAACAAATTTAATCGATCAAATAAAAAATTTTATCAGCTCAATAAAAAATTTACTTTCGATGTGATCAACGTAAATCTTGAACCGATGATAAATGATTTATATCATATAGGTCCGGGTACTCCTATAACTGTTGATAATGTGAGATCAATAAATTTGGATTACCCGATAGTTTATATGAGGAATAATAATGGGATTATTATTGTATGATAATAAAATTGAACTATATTTTTTTAAATAAATAATAATGACTTCAACAAATTGGGACATATATATTTGCGAATCCAATTTCCAAGAATATGTCGTATATGTGTCGACCTTTAATGAAAAAAATCGACCATATTATGATCAATGGATAATATATCCTCTATTATTAAAGTTTTTTCATGATTTTGAATATTTTTACGTAATGATCCACTACAAGAACAATAATTATAAAATAATGCCGTATTATAAAATAATGCCGTAATTAAAATTAAATTAAAATTATGCCGTAAATTATGCCGTATTATAAAATTATGCCGTAAAATAAAATAATGCCGTATTATAAAATATTTATAAAATAATGCCAATAATTATAAAATAATGCCAATAATTATAAAATAATGCCAATAATTATAAAATAATTAAAAATAATGCCGCACAAAAAATGATGTCAAAACTAGAATATCGTATATCGTTTGATTCAGTATCAAAAATATTACATCGAGTAATTATGTCAAAATATGATAATCAAGAACCCATCTATAAAAAAATTGAAATATTTAACCATGATACCCAGTTAAAAACATTGCGACGATTATTTTCAAATATTTTTAGGAATGATTGTATTAATTGGGCGTGATAGATTTGAATTATTTTTAATGACATAATATAGTTTAAAAAAAATGGTTGTAAATATATTGAAAAAATATGATGATAGTGACGATGATATTGATGATAATGATGATAACGTTATTAATATATATTTCTTTATGATCAATGCAACAACAAGTATAATACTTGCAAGAGTTGATGTTGATCATCTGATCAATTATCAACAAATTATATCGGATGTCATTTATAATAGCATAAAGGCAAGGTATATTAATATATATCCGTCAATGGTATATTTTTATTATAAAAATAATGACCGGTATGCAATTTTTAATATAAACACGTATACGATACCAACAGTACCACAATATATAGATTTGATAAAAAATATTGATATAAATAGCGTAACAGTAGTTGAGGTGACACCAAAAGATGTTTATATCACTACTGTAAATTGTAGATTTTTACGTTCTTACATTGATGATATCATCGAAATAATAAATATTTATAAAACCCTCGTTAGTACAGGAATATTCGAATTTTATTATGAAACGCATCAAAACATGCATAAGTGTGGATATTAATTTTTTTATGAGTTCCGGCAAAATTTGAATAAGAATAATAATTTAATATCAAAGATGAGTTTAGTACCGTATAAATTAAAAAATGCAATAAAAGACGATACTTTATTAAACTTATATGTTTTTCATTGCGAACATGAATTAAATAAAAATATAATATTGGTAACCGTACTAACTAATACACTAAAAATCGATACTGATATTATCAGTAATTATGTAATATCATTATTACAAATTTACGAGACATTTATACCAAATGTCGACAATAAGACATATTATATTTTATGTATTAACGCACTAGCAAAAATATATTTATTATTTCGAGTGGGTGATTATAAAACGGAAGATATAATAATTTACGAATTATTTATATCAAAATATATATCGACAAAAACATCTTTCGATTAAAAAATAAAAAAGAATATAAATATTTATCATTGCGAAGAAATAAAACGGATTGAAAATCGTACAGATATTTATTATCACATAATAAATAGAAAAATGAAAAAATATTGCTATGAAACCACAAGTACAATAAAAGAATTCGTTGATAAACTAATAATAAATTATAACAAAGTATTATTAGAATGTATTAAATATAATGAGCAAAAAATATAATAATTTTATTATTTTTTGTTAAATTTGAATATAATATCATATTAATTCATAAAATGGAAGAAGATTTTAATCGACTTGTTCGTTGCTTCTTAAGACCAGATGATGTTTGTTCAATGCTTGTGTTTGGCGGTGAAAAACCGTTTATTATATATATAAGTGCGAGGTGTATGGATCATTTTTATGAGATCGCAATAATCTCACAAGCACTTCATCGGTATAACAAAATAAAGCGCGAAATAATAAAACAACATGAATATAAATATGAATTAATTACAAATATTCATAAACAAATTTAATCGATCAAATAAAAAATTTTACCAGCTCAATAAAAAATTTACTTTCGATGTGATCAACGTAAATCTTGAACCGATGATAAATGATTTATATCATACAGGTCCGGGTACTCCTATAACTGTTGATAATGTGAGATCAATAAATTTGGATAACCCGATAGTTTATATGAGGAATAATAATGGGATTATTATTGTATGATAATAAAATTGAACTATATTTTTTTAAATAAATAATAATGACTTCAACAAATTGGGACATATATATTTGCGAAACCAATTTTCAAGAATATGTCGTATATGTGTCGACCTTTAATGAAAAAAATCGACCATATTATGATCAATGGATAATATATCCTCTATTATTAAAGTTTTTTCATGATTTTGAATATTTTTACGTAATGATCCACTACAAGAACAATAATTATAAAATAATGCCGTATTATAAAATTATGCCGTAATTAAAATTAAATTAAAATTATGCCGTAAATAATGCCGTATTATAAAATTATGCCGTAAAATAAAATAATGCCGTATTATAAAATAATTACAAAATAATGCCAATAATTATAAAATAATGCCAATAATTATAAAATAATTAAAAATAATGCCGCACAAAAAATGATGTCAAAACTAGAATATCGTATATCGTTTGATTCAGTATCAAAAATATTACATCGAGTAATTATGTCAAAATATGATAATCAAGAACCCATCTATAAAAAAATTGAAATATTTAACCATGATACCCAGTTAAAAACATTGCGACGATTATTTTTAAATATTTTTAGGAATGATTGTATTAATTGGGCGTGATAGATTTGAATTATTTTTAATGACATAATATAGTTTAAAAAAAATGGTTGTAAATATATTGAAAAAATATGATGATAGTGACGATGATATTGATGATAATGATGATAACGTTATTAATATATATTTCTTTATGATCAATGCAACAACAAGTATAATACTTGCAAGAGTTGATGTTGATCATCTGATCAATTATCAACAAATTATATCGGATGTCATTTATAATAGCATAAAGGCAAGGTATATTAATATATATCCGTCAATGGTATATTTTTATTATAAAAATAATGACCGGTATGCAATTTTTAATATAAACACGTATACGATACCAACAGTACCACAATATATAGATTTGATAAAAAATATTGATATAAATAGCGTAACAGTAGTTGAGGTGACACCAAAAGATGTTTATATCACTACTGTAAATTGTAGATTTTTACGTTCTTACATTGATGATATCATCGAAATAATAAATATTTATAAAACCCTCGTTAGTACAGGAATATTCGAATTTTATTATGAAACGCATCAAAACATGCATAAGTGTGGATATTAATTTTTTTATGAGTTCCGGCAAAATTTGAATAAGAATAATATTTTAATATCAAAGATGAGTTTAGTACCGTATAAATTAAAAAATGCAATAAAAGACGATACTTTATTAAACTTATATGTTTTTCATTGCGAACATGAATTAAATAAAAATATAATATTGGTAACCGTACTAACTAATACACTAAAAATCGATACTGATATTATCAGTAATTATGTAATATCATTATTACAAATTTACGAGACATTTATACCAAATGTCGACAATAAGACATATTATATTCTATGTATTAACGCACTAGCAAAAATATATTTATTATTTCGAGTGGGTGATTATAAAACGGAAGATATAATAATTTACGAATTATTTATATCAAAATATATATCGATAAAAACATCTATCGATTATAAAATAAAAAAGAATATAAATATTTATCATTGCGAAGAAATAAAACGGATTGAAAATCGTACAGATATTTATTATCACATAATAAATAGAAAAATGAAAAAATATTGCTATGAAACCACAAGTACAATAAAAGAATTCGTTGATAAATTAATATTAAATTATAACAAAGTATTATTAGAATGTATTAAATATAATGAGCAAAAAATATAATAATTTTATTATTTTTTGTTAAATTTGAATATAATATAATATCATATTAATTCATAAAATGGAAGAAGATTTTAATCGACTTGTTCGTTGCTTCTTAAGACCAGATGATGTTTGTTCAATGCTTGTGTTTGGCGGTGAAAAACCGTTTATTATATATATAAGTGCGAGGTGTATGGATCATTTTTATGAGATCGCAATAATCTCACAAGCACTTCATCGGTATAACAAAATAAAGCGCGAAATAATAAAACAACATGAATATAAATATGAATTAATTACAAATTTTAATAAACAAATTTAATCGATCAAATAAAAAATTTTATCAGCTCAATAAAAAATTTACTTTCGATGTGATCAACGTAAATCTTGAACCGATGATAAATGATTTATATCATATAGGTCCGGGTACTCCTATAACTGTTGATAATGTGAGATCAATAAATTTGGATAACCCGATAGTTTATATGAGGAATAATAATGGGATTATTATTGTATGATAATAAAATTGAACTATATTTTTTTAAATAAATAATAATGACTTCAACAAATTGGGACATATATATTTGCGAAACCAATTTCCAAGAATATGTCGTATATGTGTCGACCTTTAATGAAAAAAATCGACCATATTATGATCAATGGATAATATATCCTCTATTATTAAAGTTTTTTCATGATTTTGAATATTTTTACGTAATGATCCACTACAAGAACACTAATTATAAAATAATGCCGTATTATAAAATTATGCCGTAATTAAAATTAAATTAAAATTATGCCGTAAATAATGCCGTATTATAAAATTATGCCGTAAAATAAAATAATGCCGTATTATAAAATAATTATAAAATAATGCCAATAATTATAAAATAATGCCAATAATTATAAAATAATTAAAAATAATGCCGCACAAAAAATGATGTCAAAACTAGAATATCGTATATCGTTTGATTCAGTATCAAAAATATTACATCGAGTAATTATGTCAAAATATGATAATCAAGAACCCATCTATAAAAAAATTGAAATATTTAACCATGATACCCAGTTAAAAACATTGCGACGATTATTTTTAAATATTTTTAGGAATGATTGTATTAATTGGGCGTGATAGATTTGAATTATTTTTAATGACATAATATAGTTTAAAAAAAATGGTTGTAAGTATATTGAAAAAATATGATGATAGTGACGATGATATTGATAATAATGATGATAACGTTATTAATATATATTTCTTTATGATCAATGCAACAACAAGTATAATACTTGCAAGAGTTGATGTTGATCATCTGATCAATTATCAACAAATTATATCGGATGTCATTTATAATAGCATAAAGGCAAGGTATATTAATATATATCCGTCAATGGTATATTTTTATTATAAAAATAATGACCGGTATGCAATTTTTAATATAAACACGTATACAATACCAACAGTACCACAATATATAGATTTGATAAAAAATATTGATATAAATAGCGTAACAGTAGTTGAGGTGACACCAAAAGATGTTTATATCACTACTGTAAATTGTAGATTTTTACGTTCTTACATTGATGATATCATCGAAATAATAAATATTTATAAAACCCTCGTTAGTACAGGAATATTCGAATTTTATTATGAAACGCATCAAAACATGCATAAGTGTGGATATTAATTTTTTTATGAGTTCCGGCAAAATTTGAATAAGAATAATATTTTAATATCAAAGATGAGTTTAGTACCGTATAAATTAAAAAATGCAATAAAAGACGATACTTTATTAAACTTATATGTTTTTCATTGCGAACATGAATTAAATAAAAATATAATATTGGTAACCGTACTAACTAATACACTAAAAATCGATACTGATATTATCAGTAATTATGTAATATCATTATTACAAATTTACGAGACATTTATACCAAATGTCGACAATAAGACATATTATATTTTATGTATTAACGCACTAGCAAAAATATATTTATTATTTCGAGTGGGTGATTATAAAACGGAAGATATAATAATTTACGAATTATTTATATCAAAATATATATCGATAAAAACATCTATCGATTATAAAATAAAAGAGAATATAAATATTTATCATTGCGAAGAAATAAAACGGATTGAAAATCGTACAGATATTTATTATCACATAATAAATAGAAAAGTGAAAAAATATTGCTATGAAACCACAAGTGCAATAAAAGAATTCGTTGATAAATTAATATTAAATTATAACAAAGTATTATTAGAATGTATTAAATATAATGAGCAAAAAATATAATAATTTTATTATTTTTTGTTAAATTTGAATATAATATCATATTAATTCATAAAATGGAAGAAGATTTTAATCGACTTGTTCGTTGCTTCTTAAGACCAGATGATGTTTGTTCAATGCTTGTGTTTGGCGGTGAAAAACCGTTTATTATATATATAAGTGCGAGGTGTATGGATCATTTTTATGAGATCGCAATAATCTCACAAGCACTTCATCGGTATAACAAAATAAAGCGCGAAATAATAAAACAACATGAATATAAATATGAATTAATTACAAATATTAATAAACAAATTTAATCGATCAAATAAAAAATTTTATCAGCTCAATAAAAAATTTATTTTCGATGTGATCAACGTAAATCTTGAACCGATGATAAATGATTTATATCATATAGGTCCTTGTACTCCTATAACTGTTGATAATGTGAGATCAATAAATTTGGATAACCCGATAGTTTATATGAGGAATAATAATGGGATTATTATTGTATGATAATAAAATTGAACTATATTTTTTTAAATAAATAATAATGACTTCAACAAATTGGGACATATATATTTGCGAAACCAATTTCCAAGAATATGTCGTATATGTGTCGACCTTTAATGAAAAAAATCGACCATATCATGATCAATGGATAATATATCCTCTATTATTAAAGTTTTATCATGATTTTGAATATTTTTACGTAATGATCCACTACAAGAACAATAATTATAAAATAATGCCGTATTATAAAATTATGCCGTAATTAAAATTAAATTAAAATTATGCCGTAAATTATGCCGTATTATAAAATTATGCCGTAAAATAAAATAATGCCGTATTATAAAATATTTATAAAATAATGCCAATAATTATAAAATAATGCCAATAATTATAAAATAATGCCAATAATTATAAAATAATTAAAAATAATGCCGCACAAAAAATGATGTCAAAACTAGAATATCGTATATCGTTTGATTCAGTATCAAAAATATTACATCGAGTAATTATGTCAAAATATGATAATCAAGAACCCATCTATAAAAAAATTGAAATATTTAACCATGATACCTAGTTAAAAACATTGCGACGATTATTTTAAAATATTTTTAGGAATGATTGTATTAATTGGGCGTGATAGATTTGAATTATTTTTAATGACATAATATAGTTTAAAAAAAATGGTTGTAAATATATTGAAAAAATATGATGATAGTGACGATGATATTGATGATAATGATGATAACGTTATTAATATATATTTCTTTATGATCAATGCAACAACAAGTATAATACTTGCAAAAGTTGATGTTGACCATCTGATCAATTATCAACAAATTATATCGGATGTCATTTATAATAGCATAAACGCAAGGTATATTAATATATATCCGTCAATGGTATATTTTTATTATAAAAATAATGACCGGTATGCAATTTTTAATATAAACACGTATACGATACCAACAGTACCACAATATATAGATTTGATAAAAAATATTGATATAAATAGCGTAACAGTAGTTGAGGTGACACCAAAAGATGTTTATATCACTACTGTAAATTGTAGATTTTTACGTTCTTACATTGATGATATCATCGAAATAATAAATATTTATAAAACCCTCGTTAGTACAGGAATATTCGAATTTTATTATGAAACGCATCAAAACATGCATAAGTGTGGATATTAATTTTTTTATGAGTTCCGGCAAAATTTGAATAAGAATAATATTTTAATATCAAAGATGAGTTTAGTACCGTATAAATTAAAAAATGCAATAAAAGACGATACTTTATTAAACTTATATGTTTTTCATTGCGAACATGAATTAAATAAAAATATAATATTGGTAACCGTACTAACTAATACACTAAAAATCGATACTGATATTATCAGTAATTATGTAATATCATTATTACAAATTTACGAGACATTTATACCAAATGTCGACAATAAGACATATTATATTTTATGTATTAACGCACTAGCAAAAATATATTTATTATTTCGAGTGGGTGATTATAAAACGGAAGATATAATAATTTACGAATTATTTATATCAAAATATATATCGATAAAAACATCTATCGATTATAAAATAAAAAAGAATATAAATATTTATCATTGCGAAGAAATAAAACGGATTGAAAATCGTACAGATATTTATTATCACATAATAAATAGAAAAATAAAAAAATATTGCTATGAAACCACAAGTACAATAAAAGAATTCGTTGATAAATTAATATTAAATTATAACAAAGTATTATTAGAATGTATTAAATATAATGAGCAAAAAATATAATAATTTTATTATTTTTTGTTAAATTTGAATATAATATCATATTAATTCATAAAATGGAAGAAGATTTTAATCGACTTGTTCGTTGCTTCTTAAGACCAGATGATGTTTGTTCAATGCTTGTGTTTGGCGGTGAAAAACCGTTTATTATATATATAAGTGCGAGGTGTATGGATCATTTTTATGAGATCGCAATAATCTCACAAGCACTTCATCGGTATAACAAAATAAAGCGCGAAATAATAAAACAACATGAATATAAATATGAATTAATTACAAATATTAATAAACAAATTTAATCGATCAAATAAAAAATTTTATCAGCTCAATAAAAAATTTACTTTCGATGTGATCAACGTAAATCTTGAACCGATGATAAATGATTTATATCATACATGTCCGGGTACTCCTATAACTGTTGATAATGTGAGATCAATAAATTTGGATAACCCGATAGTTTATATGAGGAATAATAATGGGATTATTATTGTATGATAATAAAATTGAACTATATTTTTTTAAATAAATAATAATGACTTCAACAAATTGGGACATATATATTTGCGAAACCAATTTCCAAGAATATGTCGTATATGTGTCGACCTTTAATGAAAAAAGTCGACCATATTATGATCAATGGATAATATATCCTCTATTATTAAAGTTTTTTCATGATTTTGAATATTTTTACGTAATGATCCACTACAAGAACAATAATTATAAAATAATGCCGTATTATAAAATTATGCCGTAATTAAAATTAAATTAAAATTATGCCGTAAATAATGCCGTATTATAAAATTATGCCGTAAAATAAAATAATGCCGTATTAAAAAATAATTATAAAATAATGCCAATAATTATAAAATAATGCCAATAATTATAAAATAATTAAAAATAATGCCGCACAAAAAATGATGTCAAAACTAGAATATCGTATATCGTTTGATTCAGTATCAAAAATATTACATCGAGTAATTATGTCAAAATATGATAATCAAGAACCCATCTATAAAAAAATTGAAATATTTAACCATGATACCCAGTTAAAAACATTGCGACGATTATTTTTAAATATTTTTAGGAATGATTTTATTAATTGGGCGTGATAGACTTGAATTATTTTTAATGACATAATATAGTTTAAAAAAAATGGTTGTAAATATATTGAAAAAATATGATGATAGTGACGATGATATTGATGATAATGATGATAACGTTATTAATATATATTTCTTTATGATCAATGCAACAACAAGTATAATACTTGCAAGAGTTGATGTTGATCATCTGATCAATTATCAACAAATTATATCGGATGTCATTTATAATAGCTAAAGGCAAGGTATATTAATATATATCCGTCAATGGTATATTTTTATTATAAAAATAATGACCGGTATGCAATTTTTAATATAAACACGTATACGATACCAACAGTACCACAATATATAGATTTGATAAAAAATATTGATATAAATAGCGTAACAGTAGTTGAGGTGACACCAAAAGATGTTTATATCACTACTGTATATTGTAGATTTTTACGTTCTTACATTGATGATATCATCGAAATAATAAATATTTATAAAACCCTCGTTAGTACAGGAATATTCGAATTTTATTATGAAACGCATCAAAACATGCATAAGTGTGGATATTAATTTTTTTATGAGTTCCGGCAAAATTTGAATAAGAATAATATTTTAATATCAAAGATGAGTTTAGTACCGTATAAATTAAAAAATGCAATAAAAGACGATACTTTATTAAACTTATATGTTTTTCATTGCGAACATGAATTAAATAAAAATATAATATTGGTAACCGTACTAACTAATACACTAAAAATCGATACTGATATTATCAGTAATTATGTAATATCATTATTACAAATTTACGAGACATTTATACCAAATGTCGACAATAAGACATATTATATTTTATGTATTAACGCACTAGCAAAAATATATTTATTATTTCGAGTGGGTGATTATAAAACGGAAGATATAATAATTTACGAATTATTTATATCAAAATATATATCGATAAAAACATCTATCGATTATAAAATAAAAAAGAATATAAATATTTATCATTGCGAAGAAATAAAACGGATTGAAAATCGTACAGATATTTATTATCACATAATAAATAGAAAAATGAAAAAATATTGCTATGAAACCACAAGTACAATAAAAGAATTCGTTGATAAATTAATATTAAATTATAACAAAGTATTATTAGAATGTATTAAATATAATGAGCAAAAAATATAAAAAATTTTATTATTTTTTGTTAAATTTGAATATAATATCATATTAATTCATAAAATGGAAGAAGATTTTAATCGACTTGTTCGTTGCTTCTTAAGACCAGATGATGTTTACTCAATGCTTGTGTTTGGCGGTGAAAAACCGTTTATTATATATATAAGTGCGAGGTGTATGGATCATTTTTATGAGATCGCAATAATCTCACAAGCACTTCATCGGTATAACAAAATAAAGCGCGAAATAATAAAACAACATGAATATAAATATGAATTAATTACAAATATTAATAAACAAATTTAATCGATCAAATAAAAAATTTTATCAGCTCAATAAAAAATTTACTTTCGATGTGATCAACGTAAATCTTGAACCGATGATAAATGATTTATATCATACATGTCCGGGTACTCCTATAACTGTTGATAATGTGAGATCAATAAATTTGGATAACCCGATAGTTTATATGAGGAATAATAATGGGATTATTATTGTATGATAATAAAATTGAACTATATTTTTTTAAATAAATAATAATGACTTCAACAAATTGGGACATATATATTTGCGAAACCAATTTCCAAGAATATGTCGTATATGTGTCGACCTTTAATGAAAAAAATCGACCATATTATGATCAATGGATAATATATCCTCTATTATTAAAGTTTTTTCATGATTTTGAATATTTTTACGTAATGATCCACTACAAGAACAATAATTATAAAATAATGCCGTATTATAAAATTATGCCGTAATTAAAATTAAATTAAAATTATGCCGTAAATAATGCCGTATTATAAAATTATGCCGTAAAATAAAATAATGCCGTATTAAAAAATAATTATAAAATAATGCCAATAATTATAAAATAATGCCAATAATTATAAAATAATTAAAAATAATGCCGCACAAAAAATGATGTCCAAACTAGAATATCGTATATCGTTTGATTCAGTATCAAAAATATTACATCGAGTAATTATGTCAAAATATGATAATCAAGAACCCATCTATAAAAAAATTGAAATATTTAACCATGATACCCAGTTAAAAACATTGCGACGATTATTTTCAAATATTTTTAGGAATGATTGTATTAATTGTGCGTGATAGACTTGAATTATTTTTAATGACATAATATAGTTTAAAAAAAATGGTTGTAAATATATTGAAAAAATATGATGATAGTGACGATGATATTGATGATAATGATGATAACGTTATTAATATATATTTCTTTATGATCAATGCAACAACAAGTATAATACTTGCAAGAGTTGATGTTGATCATCTGATCAATTATCAACAAATTATATCGGATGTCATTTATAATAGCATAAAGGCAAGGTATATTAATATATATCCGTCAATGGTATATTTTTATTATAAAAATAATGACCGGTATGCAATTTTTAATATAAACACGTATACGATACCAACAGTACCACAATATATAGATTTGATAAAAAATA
This sequence comes from Hydra vulgaris, assembly GCF_038396675.1. NCBI lineage: Eukaryota > Metazoa > Cnidaria > Hydrozoa > Anthoathecata > Hydridae > Hydra > Hydra vulgaris. Next base: position 163,642 of record NC_088925.1, on the reverse strand, counting down.
TTGATATAAATAGCGTAACAGTAGTTGAGGTGACACCAAAAGATGTTTATATCACTACTGTAAATTGTAGATTTTTACGTTCTTACATTGATGATATCATCGAAATAATAAATATTTATAAAACCCTCGTTAGTACAGGAATATTCGAATTTTATTATGAAACGCATCAAAACATGCATAAGTGTGGATAATAATTTTTTTATGAGTTCCGGCAAAATTTGAATAAGAATAATATTTTAATATCAAAGATGAGTTTAGTACCGTATAAATTAAAAAATGCAATAAAAGACGATACTTTATTAAACTTATATGTTTTTCATTGCGAACATGAATTAAATAAAAATATAATATTGGTAACCGTACTAACTAATACACTAAAAATCGATACTGATATTATCAGTAATTATGTAATATCATTATTACAAATTTACGAGACATTTATACCAAATGTCGACAATAAGACATATTATATTTTATGTATTAACGCACTAGCAAAAATATATTTATTATTTCGAGTGGGTGATTATAAAACGGAAGATATAATAATTTACGAATTATTTATATCAAAATATATATCGATAAAAACATCTATCGATTATAAAATAAAAAAGAATATAAATATTTATCATTGCGAAGAAATAAAACGGATTAAAAATCGTACAGATATTTATTATCACATAATAAATAGAAAAATGAAAAAATATTGCTATGAAACCACAAGTACAATAAAAGAATTCGTTGATAAATTAATATTAAATTATAACAAAGTATTATTAGAATGTATTAAATATAATGAGCAAAAAATATAATAATTTTATTATTTTTTGTTAAATTTGAATATAATATCATATTAATTCATAAAATGGAAGAAGATTTTAATCGACTTGTTCGTTGCTTCTTAAGACCAGATGATGTTTGTTCAATGCTTGTGTTTGGCGGTGAAAAACCGTTTATTATATATATAAGTGCGAGGTGTATGGATCATTTTTATGAGATCGCAATAATCTCACAAGCACTTCATCGGTATAACAAAATAAAGCGCGAAATAATAAAACAACATGAATATAAATATGAATTAATTACAAATATTAATAAACAAATTTAATCGATCAAATAAAAAATTTTATCAGCTCAATAAAAAATTTACTTTCGATGTGATCAACGTAAATCTTGAACCGATGATAAATGATTTATATCATATAGGTCCGGGTACTCCTATAACTGTTGATAATGTGAGATCAATAAATTTGGATAACCCGATAGTTTATATGAGGAATAATAATGGGATTATTATTGTATGATAATAAAATTGAACTATATTTTTTTAAATAAATAATAATGACTTCAACAAATTGGGACATATATATTTGCGAAACCAATTTCCAAGAATATGTCGTATATGTGTCGACCTTTAATGAAAAAAATCGACCATATTATGATCAATGGATAATATATCCTCTATTATTAAAGTTTTTTCATGATTTTGAATATTTTTACGTAATGATCCACTACAAGAACAATAATTATAAAATAATGCCGTATTAAAAAATTATGCCGTAATTAAAATTAAATTAAAATTATGCCGTAAATAATGCCGTATTATAAAATTATGCCGTAAAATAAAATAATGCCGTATTATAAAATAATTATAAAATAATGCCAATAATTATAAAATAATGCCAATAATTATAAAATAATTAAAAATAATGCCGCACAAAAAATGATGTCAAAACTAGAATATCGTATATCGTTTGATTCAGTATCAAAAATATTACATCGAGTAATTATGTCAAAATATGATAATCAAGAACCCATCTTTAAAAAAATTGAAATATTTAACCATGATACCCAGTTAAAAACATTGCGACGATTATTTTCAAATATTTTTAGGAATGATTGTATTAATTGGGCGTGATAGATTTGAATTATTTTTAATGACATAATATAGTTTAAAAAAAATGGTTGTAAATATATTGAAAAAATATGATGATAGTGACGATGATATTGATGATAATGATGATAACGTTATTAATATATATTTCTTTATGATCAATGCAACAACAAGTATAATACTTGCAAGAGTTGATGTTGATCATCTGATCAATTATCAACAAATTATATCGGATGTCATTTATAATAGCATAAAGGCAAGGTATATTAATATATATCCGTCAATGGTATATTTTTATTATAAAAATAATGACCGGTATGCAATTTTTAATATAAACACGTATACGATACCAACAGTACCACAATATATAGATTTGATAAAAAATATTGATATAAATAGCGTAACAGTAGTTGAGGTGACACCAAAAGATGTTTATATCACTACTGTAAATTGTAGATTTTTACGTTCTTACATTGATGATATCATCGAAATAATAAATATTTATAAAACCCTCGTTAGTACAGGAATATTCGAATTTTATTATGAAACGCATCAAAACATGCATAAGTGTGGATATTAATTTTTTTATGAGTTCCGGCAAAATTTGAATAAGAATAATATTTTAATATCAAAGATGAGTTTAGTACCGTATAAATTAAAAAATGCAATAAAAGACGATACTTTATTAAACTTATATGTTTTTCATTGCGAACATGAATTAAATAAAAATATAATATTGGTAACCGTACTAACTAATACACTAAAAATCGATACTGATATTATCAGTAATTATGTAATATCATTATTACAAATTTACGAGACATTTATACCAAATGTCGACAATAAGACATATTATATTTTATGTATTAACGCACTAGCAAAAATATATTTATTATTTCGAGTGGGTGATTATAAAACGGAAGATATAATAATTTACGAATTATTTATATCAAAATATATATCGATAAAAACATCTATCGATTATAAAATAAAAAAGAATATAAATATTTATCATTGCGAAGAAATAAAACGGATTGAAAATCGTACAGATATTTATTATCACATAATAAATAGAAAAATGAAAAAATATTGCTATGAAACCACAAGTACAATAAAAGAATTCGTTGATAAATTAATATTAAATTATAACAAAGTATTATTAGAATGTATTAAATATAATGAGCAAAAAATATAATAATTTTATTATTTTTTGTTAAATTTGAATATAATATCATATTAATTCATAAAATGGAAGAAGATTTTAATCGACTTGTTCGTTGCTTCTTAAGACCAGATGATGTTTGTTCAATGCTTGTGTTTGGCGGTGAAAAACCGTTTATTATATATATAAGTGCGAGGTGTATGGATCATTTTTATGAGATCGCAATAATCTCACAAGCACTTCATCGGTATAACAAAATAAAGCGCGAAATAATAAAACAACATGAATATAAATATGAATTAATTACAAATATTAATAAACAAATTTAATCGATCAAATAAAAAATTTTATCAGCTCAATAAAAAATTTACTTTCGATGTGATCAACGTAAATCTTGAACCGATGATAAATGATTTATATCATATAGGTCCGGGTACTCCTATAACTGTTGATAATGTGAGATCAATAAATTTGGATAACCCGATAGTTTATATGAGGAATAATAATGGGATTATTATTGTATGATAATAAAATTGAACTATATTTTTTTAAATAAATAATAATGACTTCAACAAATTGGGACATATATATTTGCGAAACCAATTTCCAAGAATATGTCGTATATGTGTCGACCTTTAATGAAAAAAATCGACCATATTATGATCAATGGATAATATATCCTCTATTATTAAAGTTTTTTCATGATTTTGAATATTTTTACGTAATGATCCACTACAAGAACAATAATTATAAAATAATGCCGTATTATAAAATTTTGCCGTAATTAAAATTAAATTAAAATTATGCCGTAAATAATGCCGTATTATAAAATTATGCCGTAAAATAAAATAATGCCGTATTATAAAATAATTATAAAATAATGCCAATAATTGTAAAATAATGCCAATAATTATAAAATAATTAAAAATAATGCCGCACAAAAAATGATGTCAAAACTAGAATATCGTATATCGTTTGATTCAGTATCAAAAATATTACATCGAGTAATTATGTCAAAATATGATAATCAAGAACCCATCTATAAAAAAATTGAAATATTTAACCATGATACCCAGTTAAAAACATTGCGACGATTATTTTCAAATATTTTTAGGAATGATTGTATTAATTGGGCGTGATAGATTTGAATTATTTTTAATGACATAATATAGTTTAAAAAAAATGGTTGTAAATATATTGAAAAAATATGATGATAGTGACGATGATATTGATGATAATGATGATAACGTTATTAATATATATTTCTTTATGATCAATGCAACAACAAGTATAATACTTGCAAGAGTTGATGTTGATCATCTGATCAATTATCAACAAATTATATCGGATGTCATTTATAATAGCATAAAGGCAAGGTATTTTATTATATATCCGTCAATGGTATATTTTTATTATAAAAATAATGACCGGTATGCAATTTTTAATATAAACACGTATACGATACCAACAGTACCACAATATATAGATTTGATAAAAAATATTGATATAAATAGCGTAACAGTAGTTGAGGTGACACCAAAAGATGTTTATATCACTACTGTAAATTGTAGATTTTTACGTTCTTACATTGATGATATCATCGAAATAATAAATATTTATAAAACCCTCGTTAGTACAGGAATATTCGAATTTTATTATGAAACGCATCAAAACATGCATAAGTGTGGATATTAATTTTTTTTTGAGTTCCGGCAAAATTTGAATAAGAATAATATTTTAATATCAAAGATGAGTTTAGTACCGTATAAATTAAAAAATGCAATAAAAGACGATACTTTATTAAACTTGTATGTTTTTCATTGCGAACATGAATTAAATAAAAATATAATATTGGTAACCGTACTAACTAATACACTAAAACTCGATACTGATATTATCAGTAATTATGTAATATCATTATTACAAATTTACGAGACATTTATACCAAATGTCGACAATAAGACATATTATATTTTATGTATTAACGCACTAGCAAAAATATATTTATTATTTCGAGTGGGTGATTATAAAACGGAAGATATAATAATTTACGAATTATTTATATCAAAATATATATCGATAAAAACATCTATCGATTATAAAATAAAAAAGAATATAAATATTTATCATTGCGAAGAAATAAAACGGATTGAAAATCGTACAGATATTTATTATCACATAATAAATAGAAAAATGAAAAAATATTGCTATGAAACCACAAGTACAATAAAAGAATTCGTTGATAAATTAATATTAAATTATAACAAAGTATTATTAGAATGTATTAAATATAATGAGCAAAAAATATAATAATTTTATTATTTTTTGTTAAATTTGAATATAATATCATATTAATTCATAAAATGGAAGAAGATTTTAATCGACTTGTTCGTTGCTTCTTAAGACCAGATGATGTTTGTTCAATGCTTGTGTTTGGCGGTGAAAAACCGTTTATTATATATATAAGTGCGAGGTGTATGGATCATTTTTATGAGATCGCAATAATCTCACAAGCACTTCATCGGTATAACAAAATAAAGCGCGAAATAATAAAACAACATGAATATAAATATGAATTAATTACAAATATTAATAAACAAATTTAATCGATCAAATAAAAAATTTTATCAGCTCAATAAAAAATTTACTTTTGATGTGATCAACTTAAATCTTGAACCGATGATAAATGATTTATATCATATAGGTCCGGGTACTCCTATAACTGTTGATAATGTGAGATCAATAAATTTGGATAACCCGATAGTTTATATGAGGAATAATAATGGGATTATTATTGTATCATAATAAAATTGAACTATATTTTTTTAAACAAAATAATAATGACTTCAACAAATTGGGACATATATATTTGCGAAACCAATTTCCAAGAATATGTCGTATATGTGTCGACCTTTAATGAAAAAAATCGACCATATTATGATCAATGGATAATATATCCTCTATTATTAAAGTTTTTTCATGATTTTGAATATTTTTACGTAATGATCCACTACAAGAACAATAATTATAAAATAATGCCGTATTATAAAATTATGCCGTAATTAAAATTAAATTAAAATTATGCCGTAAATAATGCCGTATTATAAAATTATGCCGTAAAATAAAATAATGCCGTATTATAAAATAATTATAAAATAATGCCAATAATTATAAAATAATGCCAATAATTATAAAATAATTAAAAATAATGCCGCACAAAAAATGATGTCAAAACTAGAATATCGTATATCGTTTGATTCAGTATCAAAAATATTACATCGAGTAATTGTGTCAAAATATGATAATCAAGAACCCATCTATAAAAAAATTGAAATATTTAACCATGATACCCAGTTAAAAACATTGCGACGATTATTTTCAAATATTTTTAGGAATGATTGTATTAATTGGGCGTGATAGATTTGAATTATTTTTAATGACATAATATAGTTTTAAAAAAATGGTTGTAAATATATTGAAAAAATATGATGATAGTGACGATGATATTGATGATAATGATGATAACGTTATTAATATATATTTCTTTATGATCAATGCAACAACAAGTATAATACTTGCAAGAGTTGATGTTGATCATCTGATCAATTATCAACAAATTATATCGGATGTCATTTATAATAGCATAAAGGCAAGGTATATTAATATATATCCGTCAATGGTATATTTTTATTATAAAAATAATGACCGGTATGCAATTTTTAATATAAACACGTATACGATACCAACAGTACCACAATATATAGATTTGATAAAAAATATTGATATAAATAGCGTAACAGTAGTTGAGGTGACACCAAAAGATGTTTATATCACTACTGTAAATTGTAGATTTTTACGTTCTTACATTGATGATATCATCGAAATAATAAATATTTATAAAACCCTCGTTAGTACAGGAATATTCGAATTTTATTATGAAACGCATCAAAACATGCATAAGTGTGGATATTAATTTTTTTATGAGTTCCGGCAAAATTTGAATAAGAATAATAATTTAATATCAAAGATGAGTTTAGTACCGTATAAATTAAAAAATGCAATAAAAGACGATACTTTATTAAACTTATATGTTTTTCATTGCGAACATGAATTAAATAAAAATATAATATTGGTAACCGTACTAACTAATACACTAAAAATCGATACTGATATTATCAGTAATTATGTAATATCATTATTACAAATTTACGAGACATTTATACCAAATGTCGACAATAAGACATATTATATTTTATGTATTAACGCACTAGCAAAAATATATTTATTATTTCGAGTGGGTGATTATAAAACGGAAGATATAATAATTTACGAATTATTTATATCAAAATATATATCGATAAAACATCTATCGATTATAAAATAAAAAAGAATAAAAATATTTATCATTGCGAAGAAATAAAACGGATTGAAAATCGTACAGATATTTATTATCACATAATAAATAGAAAAATGAAAAAATATTGCTATGAAACCACAAGTACAATAAAAGAATTCGTTGATAAATTAATATTAAATTATAACAAAGTATTATTAGAATGTATTAAATATAATGAGCAAAAAATATAATAATTTTATTATTTTTTGTTAAATTTGAATATAATATCATATTAATTCATAAAATGGAAGAAGATTTTATTCGACTTGTTCGTTGCTTCTTAAGACCAGATGATGTTTGTTCAATGCTTGTGTTTGGCGGTGAAAAACCGTTTATTATATATATAAGTGCGAGGTGTATGGATCATTTTTATGAGATCGCAATAATCTCACAAGCACTTCATCGGTATAACAAAATAAAGCGCGAAATAATAAAACAACATGAATATAAATATGAATTAATTACAAATATTAATAAACAAATTTAATCGATCAAATAAAAAATTTTATCAGCTCAATAAAAAATTTACTTTCGATGTGATCAACGTAAATCTTGAACCGATGATAAATGATTTATATCATATAGGTCCGGGTACTCCTATAACTGTTGATAATGTGAGATCAATAAATTTGGATAACCCGATAGTTTATATGAGGAATAATAATGGGATTATTATTGTATGATAATAAAATTGAACTATATTTTTTTAAATAAATAATAATGACTTCAACAAATTGGGACATATATATTTGCGAAACCAATTTCCAAGAATATGTCGTATATGTGTCGACCTTTAATGAAAAAAATCGACCATATTATGATCAATGGATAATATATCCTCTATTATTAAAGTTTTTTCATGATTTTGAATATTTTTACGTAATGATCCACTACAAGAACAATAATTATAAAATAATGCCGTATTATAAAATTTTGCCGTAATTAAAATTAAATTAAAATTATGCCGTAAATAATGCCGTATTATAAAATTATGCCGTAAAATAAAATAATGCCGTATTATAAAATAATTATAAAATAATGCCAATAATTGTAAAATAATGCCAATAATTATAAAATAATTAAAAATAATGCCGCACAAAAAATGATGTCAAAACTAGAATATCGTATATCGTTTGATTCAGTATCAAAAATATTACATCGAGTAATTATGTCAAAATATGATAATCAAGAACCCATCTATAAAAAAATTGAAATATTTAACCATGATACCCAGTTAAAAACATTGCGACGATTATTTTCAAATATTTTTAGGAATGATTGTATTAATTGGGCGTGATAGATTTGAATTATTTTTAATGACATAATATAGTTTAAAAAAAATGGTTGTAAATATATTGAAAAAATATGATGATAGTGACGATGATATTGATGATAATGATGATAACGTTATTAATATATATTTCTTTATGATCAATGCAACAACAAGTATAATACTTGCAAGAGTTGATGTTGATCATCTGATCAATTATCAACAAATTATATCGGATGTCATTTATAATAGCATAAAGGCAAGGTATTTTATTATATATCCGTCAATGGTATATTTTTATTATAAAAATAATGACCGGTATGCAATTTTTAATATAAACACGTATACGATACCAACAGTACCACAATATATAGATTTGATAAAAAATATTGATATAAATAGCGTAACAGTAGTTGAGGTGACACCAAAAGATGTTTATATCACTACTGTAAATTGTAGATTTTTACGTTCTTACATTGATGATATCATCGAAATAATAAATATTTATAAAACCCTCGTTAGTACAGGAATATTCGAATTTTATTATGAAACGCATCAAAACATGCATAAGTGTGGATATTAATTTTTTTTTGAGTTCCGGCAAAATTTGAATAAGAATAATATTTTAATATCAAAGATGAGTTTAGTACCGTATAAATTAAAAAATGCAATAAAAGACGATACTTTATTAAACTTGTATGTTTTTCATTGCGAACATGAATTAAATAAAAATATAATATTGGTAACCGTACTAACTAATACACTAAAACTCGATACTGATATTATCAGTAATTATGTAATATCATTATTACAAATTTACGAGACATTTATACCAAATGTCGACAATAAGACATATTATATTTTATGTATTAACGCACTAGCAAAAATATATTTATTATTTCGAGTGGGTGATTATAAAACGGAAGATATAATAATTTACGAATTATTTATATCAAAATATATATCGATAAAAACATCTATCGATTATAAAATAAAAAAGAATATAAATATTTATCATTGCGAAGAAATAAAACGGATTGAAAATCGTACAGATATTTATTATCACATAATAAATAGAAAAATGAAAAAATATTGCTATGAAACCACAAGTACAATAAAAGAATTCGTTGATAAATTAATATTAAATTATAACAAAGTATTATTAGAATGTATTAAATATAATGAGCAAAAAATATAATAATTTTATTATTTTTTGTTAAATTTGAATATAATATCATATTAATTCATAAAATGGAAGAAGATTTTAATCGACTTGTTCGTTGCTTCTTAAGACCAGATGATGTTTGTTCAATGCTTGTGTTTGGCGGTGAAAAACCGTTTATTATATATATAAGTGCGAGGTGTATGGATCATTTTTATGAGATCGCAATAATCTCACAAGCACTTCATCGGTATAACAAAATAAAGCGCGAAATAATAAAACAACATGAATATAAATATGAATTAATTACAAATATTAATAAACAAATTTAATCGATCAAATAAAAAATTTTATCAGCTCAATAAAAAATTTACTTTTGATGTGATCAACTTAAATCTTGAACCGATGATAAATGATTTATATCATATAGGTCCGGGTACTCCTATAACTGTTGATAATGTGAGATCAATAAATTTGGATAACCCGATAGTTTATATGAGGAATAATAATGGGATTATTATTGTATCATAATAAAATTGAACTATATTTTTTTAAACAAAATAATAATGACTTCAACAAATTGGGACATATATATTTGCGAAACCAATTTCCAAGAATATGTCGTATATGTGTCGACCTTTAATGAAAAAAATCGACCATATTATGATCAATGGATAATATATCCTCTATTATTAAAGTTTTTTCATGATTTTGAATATTTTTACGTAATGATCCACTACAAGAACAATAATTATAAAATAATGCCGTATTATAAAATTATGCCGTAATTAAAATTAAATTAAAATTATGCCGTAAATAATGCCGTATTATAAAATTATGCCGTAAAATAAAATAATGCCGTATTATAAAATAATTATAAAATAATGCCAATAATTATAAAATAATGCCAATAATTATAAAATAATTAAAAATAATGCCGCACAAAAAATGATGTCAAAACTAGAATATCGTATATCGTTTGATTCAGTATCAAAAATATTACATCGAGTAATTGTGTCAAAATATGATAATCAAGAACCCATCTATAAAAAAATTGAAATATTTAACCATGATACCCAGTTAAAAACATTGCGACGATTATTTTCAAATATTTTTAGGAATGATTGTATTAATTGGGCGTGATAGATTTGAATTATTTTTAATGACATAATATAGTTTTAAAAAAATGGTTGTAAATATATTGAAAAAATATGATGATAGTGACGATGATATTGATGATAATGATGATAACGTTATTAATATATATTTCTTTATGATCAATGCAACAACAAGTATAATACTTGCAAGAGTTGATGTTGATCATCTGATCAATTATCAACAAATTATATCGGATGTCATTTATAATAGCATAAAGGCAAGGTATATTAATATATATCCGTCAATGGTATATTTTTATTATAAAAATAATGACCGGTATGCAATTTTTAATATAAACACGTATACGATACCAACAGTACCACAATATATAGATTTGATAAAAAATATTGATATAAATAGCGTAACAGTAGTTGAGGTGACACCAAAAGATGTTTATATCACTACTGTAAATTGTAGATTTTTACGTTCTTACATTGATGATATCATCGAAATAATAAATATTTATAAAACCCTCGTTAGTACAGGAATATTCGAATTTTATTATGAAACGCATCAAAACATGCATAAGTGTGGATATTAATTTTTTTATGAGTTCCGGCAAAATTTGAATAAGAATAATAATTTAATATCAAAGATGAGTTTAGTACCGTATAAATTAAAAAATGCAATAAAAGACGATACTTTATTAAACTTATATGTTTTTCATTGCGAACATGAATTAAATAAAAATATAATATTGGTAACCGTACTAACTAATACACTAAAAATCGATACTGATATTATCAGTAATTATGTAATATCATTATTACAAATTTACGAGACATTTATACCAAATGTCGACAATAAGACATATTATATTTTATGTATTAACGCACTAGCAAAAATATATTTATTATTTCGAGTGGGTGATTATAAAACGGAAGATATAATAATTTACGAATTATTTATATCAAAATATATATCGATAAAACATCTATCGATTATAAAATAAAAAAGAATAAAAATATTTATCATTGCGAAGAAATAAAACGGATTGAAAATCGTACAGATATTTATTATCACATAATAAATAGAAAAATGAAAAAATATTGCTATGAAACCACAAGTACAATAAAAGAATTCGTTGATAAATTAATATTAAATTATAACAAAGTATTATTAGAATGTATTAAATATAATGAGCAAAAAATATAATAATTTTATTATTTTTTGTTAAATTTGAATATAATATCATATTAATTCATAAAATGGAAGAAGATTTTATTCGACTTGTTCGTTGCTTCTTAAGACCAGATGATGTTTGTTCAATGCTTGTGTTTGGCGGTGAAAAACCGTTTATTATATATATAAGTGCGAGGTGTATGGATCATTTTTATGAGATCGCAATAATCTCACAAGCACTTCATCGGTATAACAAAATAAAGCGCGAAATAATAAAACAACATGAATATAAATATGAATTAATTACAAATATTAATAAACAAATTTAATCGATCAAATAAAAAATTTTATCAGCTCAATAAAAAATTTACTTTCGATGTGATCAACGTAAATCTTGAACCGATGATAAATGATTTATATCATATAGGTCCGGGTACTCCTATAACTGTTGATAATGTGAGATCAATAAATTTGGATAACCCGATAGTTTATATGAGGAATAATAATGGGATTATTATTGTATCATAATAAAATTGAACTATATTTTTTTAAATAAATAATAATGACTTCAACAAATTGGGACATATATATTTGCGAAACCAATTTCCAAGAATATGTCGTATATGTGTCGACCTTTAATGAAAAAAATCGACCATATTATGATCAATGGATAATATATCCTCTATTATTAAAGTTTTTTCATGATTTGAATATTTTTACGTAATGATCCACTACAAGAACAATAAATATAAAATAATGCCGTATTATAAAATTATGCCGTAAATAAAATTAAATTAAAATTATGCCGTAAATAATGCCGTATTATAAAATTATGCCGTAAAATAAAATAATGCCTTATTATAAAATAATTATAAAATAATGCCAATAATTATAAAATAATGCCAATAATTATAAAATAATTAAAAATAATGCCGCACAAAAAATGATGTCAAAACTAGAATATCGTATATCGTTTGATTCAGTATCAAAAATATTACATCGAGTAATTATGTCAAAATATGATAATCAAGAACCCATCTATAAAAAAATTGAAATATTTAACCATGATACGCAGTTAAAAACATTGCGACGATTATTTTCAAATATTTTTAGGAATGATTGTATTAATTGGGCGTGATAGATTTGAATTATTTTTAATGACATAATATAGTTTAAAAAAAATGGTTGTAAATATATTGAAAAAATATGATGATAGTGACGATGATATTGATGATAATGATGATAACGTTATTAATATATATTTCTTTATGATCAATGCAACAACAAGTATAATACTTGCAAGAGTTGATGTTGATCATCTGATCAATTATCAACAAATTATATCGGATGTCATTTATAATAGCATAAAGGCAAGGTATATTAATATATATCCGTCAATGGATATTTTTATTATAAAAATAATGACCGGTATGCAATTTTTAATATAAACACGTATACGATACCAACAGTACCACAATATTTAGATTTGATAAAAAATATTGATATAAATAGCGTAACAGTAGTTGAGGTGACACCAAAAGATGTTTATATCACTACTGTAAATTGTAGATTTTTACGTTCTTACATTGATGATATCATCGAAATATTAAATATTTATAAAACCCTCGTTTGTACAGGAATATTCGAATTTTATTATGAAACGCATCAAAACATGCATAAGTGTGGATATTAATTTTTTTATGAGTTCCGGCAAAATTTGAATAAGAATAATAATTTAATATCAAAGATGAGTTTAGTACCGTATAAATTAAAAAATGCAATAAAAGACGATACTTTATTAAACTTATATGTTTTTCATTGCGAACATGAATTAAATAAAAATATAATATTGGTAACCGTACTAACTAATACACTAAAAATCGATACTGATATTATCAGTAATTATGTAATATCATTATTACAAATTTACGAGACATTTATACCAAATGTCGACAATAAGACATATTATATTTTATGTATTAACGCACTAGCAAATATATATTTATTATTTCGAGTGGGTGATTATAAAACGGAAGATATAATAATTTACGAATTATTTATATCAAAATATATATCGATAAAAACATCTATCGATTATAAAATAAAAAAGAATATAAATATTTATCATTGCGAAGAAATAAAACGGATTGAAAATCGTACAGATATTTATTATCACATAATAAATAGAAAAATGAAAAAATATTGCTATGAAACCACAAGTACAATAAAAGAATTCGTTGATAAATTAATATTAAATTATAACAAAGTATTATTAGAATGTATTAAATATAATGAGCAAAAAATATAATAATTTTATTATTTTTTGTTAAATTTGAATATAATATCATATTAATTCATAAAATGGAAGAAGATTTTAATCGACTTGTTCGTTGCTTCTTAAGACCAGATGATGTTTGTTCAATGCTTGTGTTTGGCGGTGAAAAACCGTTTATTATATATATAAGTGCGAGGTGTATGGATCATTTTTATGAGATCGCAATAATCTCACAAGCACTTCATCGGTATAACAAAATAAAGCGCGAAATAATAAAACAACATGAATATAAATATGAATTAATTACAAATATTAATAAACAAATTTAATCGATCAAATAAAAAATTTTATCAGCTCAATAAAAAATTTACTTTTGATGTGATCAACTTAAATCTTGAACCGATGATAAATGATTTATATCATATAGGTCCGGGTACTCCTATAACTGTTGATAATGTGAGATCAATAAATTTGGATAACCCGATAGTTTATATGAGGAATAATAATGGGATTATTATTGTATGATAATAAAATTGAACTATATTTTTTTAAACAAAATAATAATGACTTCAACAAATTGGGACATATATATTTGCGAAACCAATTTCCAAGAATATGTCGTATATGTGTCGACCTTTAATGAAAAAAATCGACCATATTATGATCAATGGATAATATATCCTCTATTATTAAAGTTTTTTCATGATTTTGAATATTTTTACGTAATGATCCACTACAAGAACAATAATTATAAAATAATGCCGTATTATAAAATTTTGCCGTAATTAAAATTAAATTAAAATTATGCCGTAAATAATGCCGTATTATAAAATTATGCCGTAAAATAAAATAATGCCGTATTATAAAATAATTATAAAATAATGCCAATAATTGTAAAATAATGCCAATAATTATAAAATAATTAAAAATAATGCCGCACAAAAAATGATGTCAAAACTAGAATATCGTATATCGTTTGATTCAGTATCAAAAATATTACATCGAGTAATTATGTCAAAATATGATAATCAAGAACCCATCTATAAAAAAATTGAAATATTTAACCATGATACCCAGTTAAAAACATTGCGACGATTATTTTCAAATATTTTTAGGAATGATTGTATTAATTGGGCGTGATAGATTTGAATTATTTTTAATGACATAATATAGTTTAAAAAAAATGGTTGTAAATATATTGAAAAAATATGATGATAGTGACGATGATATTGATGATAATGATGATAACGTTATTAATATATATTTCTTTATGATCAATGCAACAACAAGTATAATACTTGCAAGAGTTGATGTTGATCATCTGATCAATTATCAACAAATTATATCGGATGTCATTTATAATAGCATAAAGGCAAGGTATTTTATTATATATCCGTCAATGGTATATTTTTATTATAAAAATAATGACCGGTATGCAATTTTTAATATAAACACGTATACGATACCAACAGTACCACAATATATAGATTTGATAAAAAATATTGATATAAATAGCGTAACAGTAGTTGAGGTGACACCAAAAGATGTTTATATCACTACTGTAAATTGTAGATTTTTACGTTCTTACATTGATGATATCATCGAAATAATAAATATTTATAAAACCCTCGTTAGTACAGGAATATTCGAATTTTATTATGAAACGCATCAAAACATGCATAAGTGTGGATATTAATTTTTTTTTGAGTTCCGGCAAAATTTGAATAAGAATAATATTTTAATATCAAAGATGAGTTTAGTACCGTATAAATTAAAAAATGCAATAAAAGACGATACTTTATTAAACTTGTATGTTTTTCATTGCGAACATGAATTAAATAAAAATATAATATTGGTAACCGTACTAACTAATACACTAAAACTCGATACTGATATTATCAGTAATTATGTAATATCATTATTACAAATTTACGAGACATTTATACCAAATGTCGACAATAAGACATATTATATTTTATGTATTAACGCACTAGCAAAAATATATTTATTATTTCGAGTGGGTGATTATAAAACGGAAGATATAATAATTTACGAATTATTTATATCAAAATATATATCGATAAAAACATCTATCGATTATAAAATAAAAAAGAATATAAATATTTATCATTGCGAAGAAATAAAACGGATTGAAAATCGTACAGATATTTATTATCACATAATAAATAGAAAAATGAAAAAATATTGCTATGAAACCACAAGTACAATAAAAGAATTCGTTGATAAATTAATATTAAATTATAACAAAGTATTATTAGAATGTATTAAATATAATGAGCAAAAAATATAATAATTTTATTATTTTTTGTTAAATTTGAATATAATATCATATTAATTCATAAAATGGAAGAAGATTTTAATCGACTTGTTCGTTGCTTCTTAAGACCAGATGATGTTTGTTCAATGCTTGTGTTTGGCGGTGAAAAACCGTTTATTATATATATAAGTGCGAGGTGTATGGATCATTTTTATGAGATCGCAATAATCTCACAAGCACTTCATCGGTATAACAAAATAAAGCGCGAAATAATAAAACAACATGAATATAAATATGAATTAATTACAAATATTAATAAACAAATTTAATCGATCAAATAAAAAATTTTATCAGCTCAATAAAAAATTTACTTTTGATGTGATCAACTTAAATCTTGAACCGATGATAAATGATTTATATCATATAGGTCCGGGTACTCCTATAACTGTTGATAATGTGAGATCAATAAATTTGGATAACCCGATAGTTTATATGAGGAATAATAATGGGATTATTATTGTATCATAATAAAATTGAACTATATTTTTTTAAACAAAATAATAATGACTTCAACAAATTGGGACATATATATTTGCGAAACCAATTTCCAAGAATATGTCGTATATGTGTCGACCTTTAATGAAAAAAATCGACCATATTATGATCAATGGATAATATATCCTCTATTATTAAAGTTTTTTCATGATTTTGAATATTTTTACGTAATGATCCACTACAAGAACAATAATTATAAAATAATGCCGTATTATAAAATTATGCCGTAATTAAAATTAAATTAAAATTATGCCGTAAATAATGCCGTATTATAAAATTATGCCGTAAAATAAAATAATGCCGTATTATAAAATAATTATAAAATAATGCCAATAATTATAAAATAATGCCAATAATTATAAAATAATTAAAAATAATGCCGCACAAAAAATGATGTCAAAACTAGAATATCGTATATCGTTTGATTCAGTATCAAAAATATTACATCGAGTAATTGTGTCAAAATATGATAATCAAGAACCCATCTATAAAAAAATTGAAATATTTAACCATGATACCCAGTTAAAAACATTGCGACGATTATTTTCAAATATTTTTAGGAATGATTGTATTAATTGGGCGTGATAGATTTGAATTATTTTTAATGACATAATATAGTTTTAAAAAAATGGTTGTAAATATATTGAAAAAATATGATGATAGTGACGATGATATTGATGATAATGATGATAACGTTATTAATATATATTTCTTTATGATCAATGCAACAACAAGTATAATACTTGCAAGAGTTGATGTTGATCATCTGATCAATTATCAACAAATTATATCGGATGTCATTTATAATAGCATAAAGGCAAGGTATATTAATATATATCCGTCAATGGTATATTTTTATTATAAAAATAATGACCGGTATGCAATTTTTAATATAAACACGTATACGATACCAACAGTACCACAATATATAGATTTGATAAAAAATATTGATATAAATAGCGTAACAGTAGTTGAGGTGACACCAAAAGATGTTTATATCACTACTGTAAATTGTAGATTTTTACGTTCTTACATTGATGATATCATCGAAATAATAAATATTTATAAAACCCTCGTTAGTACAGGAATATTCGAATTTTATTATGAAACGCATCAAAACATGCATAAGTGTGGATATTAATTTTTTTATGAGTTCCGGCAAAATTTGAATAAGAATAATAATTTAATATCAAAGATGAGTTTAGTACCGTATAAATTAAAAAATGCAATAAAAGACGATACTTTATTAAACTTATATGTTTTTCATTGCGAACATGAATTAAATAAAAATATAATATTGGTAACCGTACTAACTAATACACTAAAAATCGATACTGATATTATCAGTAATTATGTAATATCATTATTACAAATTTACGAGACATTTATACCAAATGTCGACAATAAGACATATTATATTTTATGTATTAACGCACTAGCAAAAATATATTTATTATTTCGAGTGGGTGATTATAAAACGGAAGATATAATAATTTACGAATTATTTATATCAAAATATATATCGATAAAACATCTATCGATTATAAAATAAAAAAGAATAAAAATATTTATCATTGCGAAGAAATAAAACGGATTGAAAATCGTACAGATATTTATTATCACATAATAAATAGAAAAATGAAAAAATATTGCTATGAAACCACAAGTACAATAAAAGAATTCGTTGATAAATTAATATTAAATTATAACAAAGTATTATTAGAATGTATTAAATATAATGAGCAAAAAATATAATAATTTTATTATTTTTTGTTAAATTTGAATATAATATCATATTAATTCATAAAATGGAAGAAGATTTTATTCGACTTGTTCGTTGCTTCTTAAGACCAGATGATGTTTGTTCAATGCTTGTGTTTGGCGGTGAAAAACCGTTTATTATATATATAAGTGCGAGGTGTATGGATCATTTTTATGAGATCGCAATAATCTCACAAGCACTTCATCGGTATAACAAAATAAAGCGCGAAATAATAAAACAACATGAATATAAATATGAATTAATTACAAATATTAATAAACAAATTTAATCGATCAAATAAAAAATTTTATCAGCTCAATAAAAAATTTACTTTCGATGTGATCAACGTAAATCTTGAACCGATGATAAATGATTTATATCATATAGGTCCGGGTACTCCTATAACTGTTGATAATGTGAGATCAATAAATTTGGATAACCCGATAGTTTATATGAGGAATAATAATGGGATTATTATTGTATCATAATAAAATTGAACTATATTTTTTTAAATAAATAATAATGACTTCAACAAATTGGGACATATATATTTGCGAAACCAATTTCCAAGAATATGTCGTATATGTGTCGACCTTTAATGAAAAAAATCGACCATATTATGATCAATGGATAATATATCCTCTATTATTAAAGTTTTTTCATGATTTGAATATTTTTACGTAATGATCCACTACAAGAACAATAAATATAAAATAATGCCGTATTATAAAATTATGCCGTAAATAAATTAAATTAAAATTATGCCGTAAATAATGCCGTATTATAAAATTATGCCGTAAAATAAAATAATGCCTTATTATAAAATAATTATAAAATAATGCCAATAATTATAAAATAATGCCAATAATTATAAAATAATTAAAAATAATGCCGCACAAAAAATGATGTCAAAACTAGAATATCGTATATCGTTTGATTCAGTATCAAAAATATTACATCGAGTAATTATGTCAAAATATGATAATCAAGAACCCATCTATAAAAAAATTGAAATATTTAACCATGATACGCAGTTAAAAACATTGCGACGATTATTTTCAAATATTTTTAGGAATGATTGTATTAATTGGGCGTGATAGATTTGAATTATTTTTAATGACATAATATAGTTTAAAAAAAATGGTTGTAAATATATTGAAAAAATATGATGATAGTGACGATGATATTGATGATAATGATGATAACGTTATTAATATATATTTCTTTATGATCAATGCAACAACAAGTATAATACTTGCAAGAGTTGATGTTGATCATCTGATCAATTATCAACAAATTATATCGGATGTCATTTATAATAGCATAAAGGCAAGGTATATTAATATATATCCGTCAATGGATATTTTTATTATAAAAATAATGACCGGTATGCAATTTTTAATATAAACACGTATACGATACCAACAGTACCACAATATTTAGATTTGATAAAAAATATTGATATAAATAGCGTAACAGTAGTTGAGGTGACACCAAAAGATGTTTATATCACTACTGTAAATTGTAGATTTTTACGTTCTTACATTGATGATATCATCGAAATATTAAATATTTATAAAACCCTCGTTTGTACAGGAATATTCGAATTTTATTATGAAACGCATCAAAACATGCATAAGTGTGGATATTAATTTTTTTATGAGTTCCGGCAAAATTTGAATAAGAATAATAATTTAATATCAAAGATGAGTTTAGTACCGTATAAATTAAAAAATGCAATAAAAGACGATACTTTATTAAACTTATATGTTTTTCATTGCGAACATGAATTAAATAAAAATATAATATTGGTAACCGTACTAACTAATACACTAAAAATCGATACTGATATTATCAGTAATTATGTAATATCATTATTACAAATTTACGAGACATTTATACCAAATGTCGACAATAAGACATATTATATTTTATGTATTAACGCACTAGCAAATATATATTTATTATTTCGAGTGGGTGATTATAAAACGGAAGATATAATAATTTACGAATTATTTATATCAAAATATATATCGATAAAAACATCTATCGATTATAAAATAAAAAAGAATATAAATATTTATCATTGCGAAGAAATAAAACGGATTGAAAATCGTACAGATATTTATTATCACATAATAAATAGAAAAATGAAAAAATATTGCTATGAAACCACAAGTACAATAAAAGAATTCGTTGATAAATTAATATTAAATTATAACAAAGTATTATTAGAATGTATTAAATATAATGAGCAAAAAATATAATAATTTTATTATTTTTTGTTAAATTTGAATATAATATCATATTAATTCATAAAATGGAAGAAGATTTTAATCGACTTGTTCGTTGCTTCTTAAGACCAGATGATGTTTGTTCAATGCTTGTGTTTGGCGGTGAAAAACCGTTTATTATATATATAAGTGCGAGGTGTATGGATCATTTTTATGAGATCGCAATAATCTCACAAGCACTTCATCGGTATAACAAAATAAAGCGCGAAATAATAAAACAACATGAATATAAATATGAATTAATTACAAATATTAATAAACAAATTTAATCGATCAAATAAAAAATTTTATCAGCTCAATAAAAAATTTACTTTTGATGTGATCAACTTAAATCTTGAACCGATGATAAATGATTTATATCATATAGGTCCGGGTACTCCTATAACTGTTGATAATGTGAGATCAATAAATTTGGATAACCCGATAGTTTATATGAGGAATAATAATGGGATTATTATTGTATGATAATAAAATTGAACTATATTTTTTTAAACAAAATAATAATGACTTCAACAAATTGGGACATATATATTTGCGAAACCAATTTCCAAGAATATGTCGTATATGTGTCGACCTTTAATGAAAAAAATCGACCATATTATGATCAATGGATAATATATCCTCTATTATTAAAGTTTTTTCATGATTTTGAATATTTTTACGTAATGATCCACTACAAGAACAATAATTATAAAATAATGCCGTATTATAAAATTATGCCGTAATTAAAATTAAATTAAAATTATGCCGTAAATAATGCCGTATTATAAAATTATGCCGTAAAATAAAATAATGCCGTATTATAAAATAATTATAAAATAATGCCAATAATTATAAAATAATGCCAATAATTATAAAATAATTAAAAATAATGCCGCACAAAAAATGATGTCAAAACTAGAATATCGTATATCGTTTGATTCAGTATCAAAAATATTACATCGAGTAATTGTGTCAAAATATGATAATCAAGAACCCATCTATAAAAAAATTGAAATATTTAACCATGATACCCAGTTAAAAACATTGCGACGATTATTTTCAAATATTTTTAGGAATGATTGTATTAATTGGGCGTGATAGATTTGAATTATTTTTAATGACATAATA
Organism: Hydra vulgaris; assembly: GCF_038396675.1. NCBI lineage: Eukaryota > Metazoa > Cnidaria > Hydrozoa > Anthoathecata > Hydridae > Hydra > Hydra vulgaris. The sequence continues at coordinate 141,207 of NC_088925.1, read as the reverse complement.
TAGTTTTAAAAAAATGGTTGTAAATATATTGAAAAAATATGATGATAGTGACGATGATATTGATGATAATGATGATAACGTTATTAATATATATTTCTTTATGATCAATGCAACAACAAGTATAATACTTGCAAGAGTTGATGTTGATCATCTGATCAATTATCAACAAATTATATCGGATGTCATTTATAATAGCATAAAGGCAAGGTATATTAATATATATCCGTCAATGGTATATTTTTATTATAAAAATAATGACCGGTATGCAATTTTTAATATAAACACGTATACGATACCAACAGTACCACAATATATAGATTTGATAAAAAATATTGATATAAATAGCGTAACAGTAGTTGAGGTGACACCAAAAGATGTTTATATCACTACTGTAAATTGTAGATTTTTACGTTCTTACATTGATGATATCATCGAAATAATAAATATTTATAAAACCCTCGTTAGTACAGGAATATTCGAATTTTATTATGAAACGCATCAAAACATGCATAAGTGTGGATATTAATTTTTTTATGAGTTCCGGCAAAATTTGAATAAGAATAATAATTTAATATCAAAGATGAGTTTAGTACCGTATAAATTAAAAAATGCAATAAAAGACGATACTTTATTAAACTTATATGTTTTTCATTGCGAACATGAATTAAATAAAAATATAATATTGGTAACCGTACTAACTAATACACTAAAAATCGATACTGATATTATCAGTAATTATGTAATATCATTATTACAAATTTACGAGACATTTATACCAAATGTCGACAATAAGACATATTATATTTTATGTATTAACGCACTAGCAAAAATATATTTATTATTTCGAGTGGGTGATTATAAAACGGAAGATATAATAATTTACGAATTATTTATATCAAAATATATATCGATAAAACATCTATCGATTATAAAATAAAAAAGAATAAAAATATTTATCATTGCGAAGAAATAAAACGGATTGAAAATCGTACAGATATTTATTATCACATAATAAATAGAAAAATGAAAAAATATTGCTATGAAACCACAAGTACAATAAAAGAATTCGTTGATAAATTAATATTAAATTATAACAAAGTATTATTAGAATGTATTAAATATAATGAGCAAAAAATATAATAATTTTATTATTTTTTGTTAAATTTGAATATAATATCATATTAATTCATAAAATGGAAGAAGATTTTATTCGACTTGTTCGTTGCTTCTTAAGACCAGATGATGTTTGTTCAATGCTTGTGTTTGGCGGTGAAAAACCGTTTATTATATATATAAGTGCGAGGTGTATGGATCATTTTTATGAGATCGCAATAATCTCACAAGCACTTCATCGGTATAACAAAATAAAGCGCGAAATAATAAAACAACATGAATATAAATATGAATTAATTACAAATATTAATAAACAAATTTAATCGATCAAATAAAAAATTTTATCAGCTCAATAAAAAATTTACTTTCGATGTGATCAACGTAAATCTTGAACCGATGATAAATGATTTATATCATATAGGTCCGGGTACTCCTATAACTGTTGATAATGTGAGATCAATAAATTTGGATAACCCGATAGTTTATATGAGGAATAATAATGGGATTATTATTGTATAATAATAAAATTGAACTATATTTTTTTAAATAAATAATAATGACTTCAACAAATTGAGACATATATATTTGCGAAACCAATTTCCAAGAATATGTCGTATATGTGTCGACCTTTAATGAAAAAAATCGATCATATTATGATCAATGGATAATATATCCTCTATTATTAAAGTTTGTTCATGATTTTGAATATTTTTACGTAATGATCCACTACAAGAACAATAATTATAAAATAATGCCGTATTATAAAAATATGCCGTAAATAAAATTAAATTAAAATTATGCCGTAAATAATGCCGTATTATAAAATTATGCCGTAAAATAAAATAATGCCGTATTATAAAATAATTATAAAATAATGCCAATAATTATAAAATAATGCCAATAATTATAAAATAATTAAAAATAATGCCGCACAAAAAATGATGTCAAAACTAGAATATCGTATATCGTTTGATTCAGTATCAAAAATATTACATCGAGTAATTATGTCAAAATATGATAATCAAGAACCCATCTATAAAAAAATTGAAATATTTAACCATGATACCCAGTTAAAAACATTGCGACGATTATTTTCAAATATTTTTAGGAATGATTGTATTAATTGGGCGTGATAGATTTGAATTATTTTTAATGACATAATATAGTTTAAAAAAAATGGTTGTAAATATATTGAAAAAATATGATGATAGTGACGATGATATTGATGATAATGATGATAACGTTATTAATATATATTTCTTTATGATCAATGCAACAACAAGTATAATACTTGCAAGAGTTGATGTTGATCATCTGATCAATTATCAACAAATTATATCGGATGTCATTTATAATAGCATAAAGGCAAGGTATATTAATATATATCCGTCAATGGATATTTTTATTATAAAAATAATGACCGGTATGCAATTTTTAATATAAACACGTATACGATACCAACAGTACCACAATATATAGATTTGATAAAAAATATTGATATAAATAGCGTAACAGTAGTTGAGGTGACACCAAAAGATGTTTATATCACTACTGTAAATTGTAGATTTTTACGTTCTTACATTGATGATATCATCGAAATAATAAATATTTATAAAACCCTCGTTAGTACAGGAATATTCGAATTTTATTATGAAACGCATCAAAACATGCATAAGTGTGGATATTAATTTTTTTATAAGTTCCGGCAAAATTTGAATAAGAATAATATTTTAATATCAAAGATGAGTTTAGTACCGTATAAATTAAAAAATGCAATAAAAGACGATACTTTATTAAACTTATATGTTTTTCATTGCGAACATGAATTAAATAAAAATATAATATTGGTAACCGAACTAACTAATACACTAAAAATCGATACTGATATTATCAGTAATTATGTAATATCATTATTACAAATTTACGAGACATTTATACCAAATGTCGACAATAAGACATATTATATTTTATGTATTAACGCACTAGCAAAAATATATTTATTATTTCGAGTGGGTGATTATAAAACGGAAGATATAATAATTTACGATTTATTTATATCAAAATATATATCGATAAAAACATCTATCGATTATAAAATAAAAAAGAATATAAATATTTATCATTGCGAAGAAATAAAACGGATTGAAAATCGTACAGATATTTATTATCACATAATAAATAGAAAAATGAAAAAATATTGTTATGAAACCACAAGTACAATAAAAGAATTCGTTGATAAATTAATATTAAATTATAACAAAGTATTATTAGAATGTATTAAATATAATGAGCAAAAAATATAATAATTTTATTATTTTTTGTTAAATTTGAATATAATATCATATTAATTCATAAAATGGAAGAAGATTTTAATCGACTTGTTCGTTGCTTCTTAAGACCAGATGATGTTTGTTCAATGCTTGTGTTTGGCGGTGAAAAACCGTTTATTATATATATAAGTGCGAGGTGTATGGATCATTTTTATGAGATCGCAATAATCTCACAAGCACTTCATCGGTATAACAAAATAAAGCGCGAAATAATAAAACAACATGAATATAAATATGAATTAATTACAAATATTAATAAACAAATTTAATCGATCAAATAAAAAATTTTATCAGCTCAATAAAAAATTTACTTTTGATGTGATCAACGTAAATCTTGAACCGATGATAAATGATTTATATCATATAGGTCCGGGTACTCCTATAACTGTTGATAATGTGAGATCAATAAATTTGGATAACCCGATAGTTTATATGAGGAATAATAATGGGATTATTATTGTATGATAATAAAATTGAACTATATTTTTTTAAATAAATAATAATGACTTCAACAAATTGGGACATATATATTTGCGAAACCAATTTCCAAGAATATGTCGTATATGTGTCGACCTTTAAAGAAAAAAATCGACCATATTATGATAAATGGATAATATATCCTCTATTATTAAAGTTTTTTCATGATTTTGAATATTTTTACGTAATGATCCACTACAAGAACAATAATTATAAAATAATGCCGTATTATAAAATTATGCCGTAAATAAAATTAAATTAAAATTATGCCGTAAATAATGCCGTATTATAAAATTCTGCCGTAAAATAAAATAATGCCTTATTATAAACTAATTATAAAATAATGCCAATAATTATAAAATAATGCCAATAATTATAAAATAATTAAAAATAATGCCGCACAAAAAATGATGTCAAAACTAGAATATCGTATATCGTTTGATTCAGTATCAAAAATATTACATCGAGTAATTATGTCAAAATATGATAATCAAGAACCCATCTATAAAAAAATTGAAATATTTAACCATGATACCCAGTTAAAAACATTGCGACGATTATTTTCAAATATTTTTAGGAATGATTGTATTAATTGGGCGTGATAGATTTGAATTATTTTTAATGACATAATATAGTTTAAAAAAAATGGTTGTAAATATATTGAAAAAATATGATGATAGTGACGATGATATTGATGATAATGATGATAACGTTATTAATATATATTTCTTTATGATCAATGCAACAACAAGTATAATACTTGCAAGAGTTGATGTTGATCATCTGATCAATTATCAACAAATTATATCGGATGTCATTTATAATAGCATAAAGGCAAGGTATATTAATATATATCCGTCAATGGATATTTTTATTATAAAAATAATGACCGGTATGCAATTTTTAATATAAACACGTATACGATACCAACAGTACCACAATATATAGATTTGATAAAAAATATTGATATAAATAGCGTAACAGTAGTTGAGGTGACACCAAAAGATGTTTATATCACTACTGTAAATTGTAGATTTTTACGTTCTTACATTGATGATATCATCGAAATAATAAATATTTATAAAACCCTCGTTTGTACAGGAATATTCGAATTTTATTATGAAACGCATCAAAACATGCATAAGTGTGGATATTAATTTTTTTATGAGTTCCGGCAAAATTTGAATAAGAATAATAATTTAATATCAAAGATGAGTTTAGTACCGTATAAATTAAAAAATGCAATAAAAGACGATACTTTATTAAACTTATATGTTTTTCATTGCGAACATGAATTAAATAAAAATATAATATTGGTAACCGTACTAACTAATACACTAAAAATCGATACTGATATTATCAGTAATTATGTAATATCATTATTACAAATTTACGAGACATTTATACCAAATGTCGACAATAAGACATATTATATTTTATGTATTAACGCACTAGCAAATATATATTTATTATTTCGAGTGGGTGATTATAAAACGGAAGATATAATAATTTACGAATTATTTATATCAAAATATATATCGATAAAAACATCTATCGATTATAAAATAAAAAAGAATATAAATATTTATCATTGCGAAGAAATAAAACGGATTGAAAATCGTACAGATATTTATTATCACATAATAAATAGAAAAATGAAAAAATATTGCTATGAAACCACAAGTACAATAAAAGAATTCGTTGATAAATTAATATTAAATTATAACAAAGTATTATTAGAATGTATTAAATATAATGAGCAAAAAATATAATAATTTTATTATTTTTTGTTAAATTTGAATATAATATCATATTAATTCATAAAATGGAAGAAGATTTTAATCGACTTGTTCGTTGCTTCTTAAGACCAGATGATGTTTGTTCAATGCTTGTGTTTGGCGGTGAAAAACCGTTTATTATATATATAAGTGCGAGGTGTATGGATCATTTTTATGAGATCGCAATAATCTCACAAGCACTTCATCGGTATAACAAAATAAAGCGCGAAATAATAAAACAACATGAATATAAATATGAATTAATTACAAATATTAATAAACAAATTTAATCGATCAAATAAAAAATTTTATCAGCTCAATAAAAAATTTACTTTCGATGTGATCAACGTAAATCTTGAACCGATGATAAATGATTTATATCATATAGGTCCGGGTACTCCTATAACTGTTGATAATGTGAGATCAATAAATTTGGATAACCCGATAGTTTATATGAGGAATAATAATGGGATTATTATTGTATGATAATAAAATTGAACTATATTTTTTTAAATAAATAATAATGACTTCAACAAATTGGGACATATATATTTGCGAAACCAATTTCCAAGAATATGTCGTATATGTGTCGACCTTTAATGAAAAAAATCGACCATATTATGATCAATGGATAATATATCCTCTATTATTAAAGTTTTTTCATGATTTGAATATTTTTACGTAATGATCCACTACAAGAACAATAATTATAAAATAATGCCGTATTATAAAATTATGCCGTAAATAAAATTAAATTAAAATTATGCCGTAAATAATGCCGTATTATAAAATTATGCCGTAAAATAAAATAATGCCTTATTATAAAATAATTATAAAATAATGCCAATAATTATAAAATAATTAAAAATAATGCCGCACAAAAAATGATGTCAAAACTAGAATATCGTATATCGTTTGATTCAGTATCAAAAATATTACATCGAGTAATTATGTCAAAATATGATAATCAAGAACTCATCTATAAAAAAATTGAAATATTTAACCATGATACCCAGTTAAAAACATTGCGACGATTATTTTTAAATATTTTTAGGAATGATTTTATTAATTGGGCGTGATAGATTTGAATTATTTTTAATGACATAATATAGTTTAAAAAAAATGGTTGTAAATATATTGAAAAAATATGATGATAGTGACGATGATATTGATGATAATGATGATAACGTTATTAATATATATTTCTTTATGATCAATGCAACAACAAGTATAATACTTGCAAGAGTTGATGTTGATCATCTGATCAATTATCAACAAATTATATCGGATGTCATTTATAATAGCATAAAGGCAAGGTATATTAATATATATCCGTCAATGGATATTTTTATTATAAAAATAATGACCGGTATGCAATTTTTAATATAAACACGTATACGATACCAACAGTACCACAATATATAGATTTGATAAAAAATATTGATATAAATAGCGTAACAGTAGTTGAGGTAACACCAAAAGATGTTTATATCACTACTGTAAATTGTAGATTTTTACGTTCTTACATTGATGATATCATCGAAATAATAAATATTTATAAAACCCTCGTTAGTACAGGAATATTCGAATTTTATTATGAAACGCATCAAAACATGCATAAGTGTGGATATTAATTTTTTTATGAGTTCCGGCAAAATTTGAATAAGAATAATATTTTAATATCAAAGATGAGTTTAGTACCGTATAAATTAAAAAATGCAATAAAAGACGATACTTTATTAAACTTATATGTTTTTCATTGCGAACATGAATTAAATAAAAATATAATATTGGTAACCGTACTAACTAATACACTAAAAATCGATACTGATATTATCAGTAATTATGTAATATCATTATTACAAATTTACGAGACATTTATACCAAATGTCGACAATAAGACATATTATATTTTATGTATTAACGCACTAGCAAAAATATATTTATTATTTCGAGTGGGTGATTATAAAACGGAAGATATAATAATTTACGAATTATTTATATCAAAATATATATCGATAAAAACATCTATCGATTATAAAATAAAAAAGAATATAAATATTTATCATTGCGAAGAAATAAAACGGATTGAAAATCGTACAGATATTTATTATCACATAATAAATAGAAAAATGAAAAAATATTGCTATGAAACCACAAGTACAATAAAAGAATTCGTTGATAAATTAATATTAAATTATAACAAAGTATTATTAGAATGTATTAAATATAATGAGCAAAAAATATAATAATTTTATTATTTTTTGTTAAATTTGAATATAATATCATATTAATTCATAAAATGGAAGAAGATTTTAATCGACTTGTTCGTTGCTTCTTAAGACCAGATGATGTTTGTTCAATGCTTGTGTTTGGCGGTGAAAAACCGTTTATTATATATATAAGTGCGAGGTGTATGGATCATTTTTATGAGATCGCAATAATCTCACAAGCACTTCATCGGTATAACAAAATAAAGCGCGAAATAATAAAACAACATGAATATAAATATGAATTAATTACAAATATTAATAAACAAATTTAATCGATCAAATAAAAAATTTTATCAGCTCAATAAAAAATTTACTTTCGATGTGATCAACGTAAATCTTGAACCGATGATAAATGATTTATATCATATAGGTCCGGGTACTCCTATAACTGTTGATAATGTGAGATCAATAAATTTGGATAACCCGATAGTTTATATGAGGAATAATAATGGGATTATTATTGTATGATAATAAAATTGAACTAAATTTTTTTAAATAAATAATAATGACTTCAACAAATTGGGACATATATATTTGCGAATCCAATTTCCAAGAATATGTCGTATATGTGTCGACCTTTAATGAAAAAAATCGACCATATTATGATCAATGGATAATATATCCTCTATTATTAAAGTTTTTTCATGATTTTGAATATTTTTACGTAATGATCCACTACAAGAACAATAATTATAAAATAATGCCGTATTATAAAATTATGCCGTAATTAAAATTAAATTAAAATTATGCCGTAAATAATGCCGTATTATAAAATTATGCCGTAAAATAAAATAATGCCGTATTATAAAATAATTATAAAATAATGCCAATAATTATAAAATAATGCCAATAATTATAAAATAATTAAAAGAAATGCCGCACAAAAAATGATGTCAAAACTAGAATATCGTATATCGTTTGATTCAGTATCAAAAATATTACATCGAGTAATTATGTCAAAATATGATAATCAAGAACCCATCTATAAAAAAATTGAAATATTTAACCATGATACCCAGTTAAAAAACATTGCGACGATTATTTTCAAATATTTTTAGGAATGATTGTATTAATTGGGCGTGATAGATTTGAATTATTTTTAATGACATAATATAGTTTAAAAAAAATGGTTGTAAATATATTGAAAAAATATGATGATAGTGACGATGATATTGATGATAATGATGATAACGTTATTAATATATATTTCTTTATGATCAATGCAACAACAAGTATAATACTTGCAAAAGTTGATGTTGATCATCTGATCAATTATCAACAAATTATATCGGATGTCATTTATAATAGCATAAAGGCAAGGTATATTAATATATATCCGTCAATGGATATTTTTATTATAAAAATAATGACCGGTATGCAATTTTTAATATAAACACGTATACGATACCAACAGTACCACAATATATAGATTTGATAAAAAATATTGATATAAATAGCGTAATAGTAGTTGAGGTGACACCAAAAGATGTTTATATCACTACTGTAAATTGTAGATTTTTACGTTCTTACATTGATGATATCATCGAAATAATAAATATTTATAAAACCCTCGTTAGTACAGGAATATTCGAATTTTATTATGAAACGCATCAAAACATGCATAAGTGTGGATATTAATTTTTTTATGAGTTCCGGCAAAATTTGAATAAGAATAATATTTTAATATCAAAGATGAGTTTAGTACCGTATAAATTAAAAAATGCAATAAAAGACGATACTTTATTAAACTTATATGTTTTTCATTGCGAACATGAATTAAATAAAAATATAATATTGGTAACCGTACTAACTAATACACTAAAAATCGATACTGATATTATCAGTAATTATGTAATATCATTATTACAAATTTACGAGACATTTATACCAAATGTCGACAATAAGACATATTATATTTTATGTATTAACGCACTAGCAAAAATATATTTATTATTTCGAGTGGGTGATTATAAAACGGAAGATATAATAATTTACGAATTATTTATATCAAAATATATATCGATAAAAACATCTATCGATTATAAAATAAAAAAGAATATAAATATTTATCATTGCGAAGAAATAAAACGGATTGAAAATCGTACAGATATTTATTATCACATAATAAATAGAAAAATGAAAAAATATTGCTATGAAACCACAAGTACAATAAAAGAATTCGTTGATAAATTAATATTAAATTATAACAAAGTATTATTAGAATGTATTAAACATAATGAGCAAAAAATTTAACAATTTTATTATTTTTTGTTAAATTTGAATATAATATCATATTAATTCATAAAATGGAAGAAGATTTTAATCGACTTGTTCGTTGCTTCTTAAGACCAGATGATGTTTGTTCAATGCTTGTGTTTGGCGGTGAAAAACCGTTTATTATATATATAAGTGCGAGGTGTATGGATCATTTTTATGAGATCGCAATAATCTCACAAGCACTTCATCGGTATAACAAAATAAAGCGCGAAATAATAAAACAACATGAATATAAATATGAATTAATTACAAATATTAATAAACAAATTTAATCGATCAAATAAAAAATTTTATCAGCTCAATAAAAAATTTACTTTTGATGTGATCAACGTAAATCTTGAACCGATGATAAATGATTTATATCATATAGGTCCGGGTACTCCTATAACTGTTGATAATGTGAGATCAATAAATTTGGATAACCCGATAGTTTATATGAGGAATAATAATGGGATTATTATTGTATGATAATAAAATTGAACTATATTTTTTTAAATAAATAATAATGACTTCAACAAATTGGGACATATATATTTGCGAAACCAATTTCCAAGAATATGTCGTATATGTGTCGACCTTTAATGAAAAAAATCGACCATATTATGATCAATGGATAATATATCCTCTATTATTAAAGTTTTTTCATGATTTTGAATATTTTTACGTAATGATCCACTACAAGAACAATAATTATAAAATAATGCCGTATTATAAAATTTTGCCGTAATTAAAATTAAATTAAAATTATGCCGTAAATAATGCCGTATTATAAAATTATGCCGTAAAATAAAATAATGCCGTATTATAAAATAATTATAAAATAATGCCAATAATTATAAAATAATGCCAATAATTATAAAATAATTAAAAATAATGCCGCACAAAAAATGATGTCAAAACTAGAATATCGTATATCGTTTGATTCAGTATCAAAAATATTACATCGAGTAATTATGTCAAAATATGATAATCAAGAACCCATCTATAAAAAAATTGAAATATTTAACCATGATACCCAGTTAAAAACATTGCGACGATTATTTTCAAATATTTTTAGGAATGATTGTATTAATTGGGCGTGATAGATTTGAATTATTTTTAATGACATAATATAGTTTAAAAAAAATGGTTGTAAATATATTGAAAAAATATGATGATAGTGACGATGATATTGATGATAATGATGATAACGTTATTAATATATATTTCTTTATGATCAATGCAACAACAAGTATAATACTTGCAAAAGTTGATGTTGATCATCTGATCAATTATCAACAAATTATATCGGATGTCATTTATAATAGCATAAAGGCAAGGTATATTAATATATATCCGTCAATGGATATTTTTATTATAAAAATAATGACCGGTATGCAATTTTTAATATAAACACGTATACGATACCAACAGTACCACAATATATAGATTTGATAAAAAATATTGATATAAATAGCGTAACAGTAGTTGAGGTGACACCAAAAGATGTTTATATCACTACTGTAAATTGTAGATTTTTACGTTCTTACATTGATGATATCATCGAAATAATAAATATTTATAAAACCCTCGTTAGTACAGGAATATTCGAATTTTATTATGAAACGCATCAAAACATGCATAAGTGTGGATATTAATTTTTTTATGAGTTCCGGCAAAATTTGAATAAGAATAATATTTTAATATCAAAGATGAGTTTAGTACCGTATAAATTAAAAAATGCAATAAAAGACGATACTTTATTAAACTTATATGTTTTTCATTGCGAACATGAATTAAATAAAAATATAATATTGGTAACCGTACTAACTAATACACTAAAAATCGATACTGATATTATCAGTAATTATGTAATATCATTATTACAAATTTACGAGACATTTATACCAAATGTCGACAATAAGACATATTATATTTTATGTATTAACGCACTAGCAAAAATATATTTATTATTTCGAGTGGGTGATTATAAAACGGAAGATATAATAATTTACGAATTATTTATATCAAAATATATATCGATAAAAACATCTATCGATTATAAAATAAAAAAGAATATAAATATTTATCATTGCGAAGAAATAAAACGGATTGAAAATCGTACAGATATTTATTATCACATAATAAATAGAAAAATGAAAAAATATTGCTATGAAACCACAAGTACAATAAAAGAATTCGTTGATAAATTAATATTAAATTATAACAAAGTATTATTAGAATGTATTAAATATAATGAGCAAAAAATATAATAATTTTATTATTTTTTGTTAAATTTGAATATAATATCATATTAATTCATAAAATGGAAGAAGATTTTAATCGACTTGTTCGTTGCTTCTTAAGACCAGATGATGTTTGTTCAATGCTTGTGTTTGGCGGTGAAAAACCGTTTATTATATATATAAGTGCGAGGTGTATGGATCATTTTTATGAGATCGCAATAATCTCACAAGCACTTCATCGGTATAACAAAATAAAGCGCGAAATAATAAAACAACATGAATATAAATATAAATTAATTACAAATATTAATAAACAAATTTAATCGATCAAATAAAAAATTTTATCAGCTCAATAAAAAATTTACTTTTGATGTGATCAACGTAAATCTTGAACCGATGATAAATGATTTATATCATATAGGTCCGGGTACTCCTATAACTGTTGATAATGTGAGATCAATAAATTTGGATAACCCGATAGTTTATATGAGGAATAATAATGGGATTATTATTGTATGATAATAAAATTGAACTATATTTTTTTAAATAAATAATAATGACTTCAACAAATTGGGACATATATATTTGCGAAACCAATTTCCAAGAATATGTCGTATATGTGTCGACCTTTAAAGAAAAAAATCGACCATATTATGATCAATGGATAATATATCCTCTATTATTAAAGTTTTTTCATGATTTTGAATATTTTTACGTAATGATCCACTACAAGAACAATAATTATAAAATAATGCCGTATTATAAAATTATGCCGTAAATAAAATTAAATTAAAATTATGCCGTAAATAATGCCGTATTATAAAATTATGCCGTAAAATAAAATAATGCCTTATTATAAACTAATTATAAAATAATGCCAATAATTATAAAATAATGCCAATAATTATAAAATAATTAAAAATAATGCCGCACAAAAAATGATGTCAAAACTAGAATATCGTATATCGTTTGATTCAGTATCAAAAATATTACATCGAGTAATTATGTCAAAATATGATAATCAAGAACCCATCTATAAAAAAATTGAAATATTTAACCATGATACCCAGTTAAAAACATTGCGACGATTATTTTCAAATATTTTTAGGAATGATTGTATTAATTGGGCGTGATAGATTTGAATTATTTTTAATGACATAATATAGTTTAAAAAAAATGGTTGTAAATATATTTAAAAAATATGATGATAGTGACGATGATATTGATGATAATGATGATAACGTTATTAATATATATTTCTTTATGATCAATGCAACAACAAGTATAATACTTGCAAGAGTTGATGTTGATCATCTGATCAATTATCAACAAATTATATCGGATGTCATTTATAATAGCATAAAGGCAAGGTATATTAATATATATCCGTCAATGGTATATTTTTATTATAAAAATAATGACCGGTATGCAATTTTTAATATAAACACGTATACGATACCAACAGTACCACAATATATAGATTTGATAAAAAATATTGATATAAATAGCGTAACAGTAGTTGATGTGACACCAAAAGATGTTTATATCACTACTGTAAATTGTAGATTTTTACGTTCTTACATTGATGATATCATCGAAATAATAAATATTTATAAAACCCTCGTTAGTACAGGAATATTCGAATTTTATTATGAAACGCATCAAAACATGCATAAGTGTGGATATTAATTTTTTTATGAGCTCCGGCAAAATTTGAATAAGAATAATATTTTAATATCAAAGATGAGTTTAGTACCGTATAAATTAAAAAATGCAATAAAAGACGATACTTTATTAAACTTATATGTTTTTCATTGCGAACATGAATTAAATAAAAATATAATATTGGTAACCGTACTAACTAATACACTAAAAATCGATACTGATATTATCAGTAATTATGTAATATCATTATTACAAATTTACGAGACATTTATACCAAATGTCGACAATAAGACATATTATATTTTATGTATTAACGCACTAGCAAAAATATATTTATTATTTCGAGTGGGTGATTATAAAACGGAAAATATAATAATTTACGAATTATTTATATCAAAATATATATCGATAAAAACATCTATCGATTATAAAATAAAAAAGAATATAAATATTTATCATTGCGAAGAAATAAAACGGATTGAAAATCGTACAGATATTTATTATCACATAATAAATAGAAAAATGAAAAAATATTGCTATGAAACCACAAGTACAATAAAAGAATTCGTTGATAAATTAATATTAAATTATAACAAAGTATTATTAGAATGTATTAAATATAATGAGCAAAAAATATAATAATTTTATTATTTTTTGTTAAATTTGAATATAATATAATATCATATTAATTCATAAAATGGAAGAAGATTTTAATCGACTTGTTCGTTGCTTCTTAAGACCAGATGATGTTTGTTCAATGCTTGTGTTTGGCGGTGAAAAACCGTTTATTATATATATAAGTGCGAGGTGTATGGATCATTTTTATGAGATCGCAATAATCTCACAAGCACTTCATCGGTATAACAAAATAAATCGCGAAATAATAAAACAACATGAATATAAATATGAATTAATTACAAATATTAATAAACAAATTTAATCGATCAAATAAAAAATTTTATCAGCTCAATAAAAAATTTACTTTCGATGTGATCAACGTAAATCTTGAACCGATGATAAATGATTTATATCATATAGGTCCGGGTACTCCTATAACTGTTGATAATGTGAGATCAATAAATTTGGATAACCCGATAGTTTATATGAGGAATAATAATGGGATTATTATTGTATGATAATAAAATTGAACTATATTTTTTTAAATAAATAATAATGACTTCAACAAATTGGGACATATATATTTGCGAAACCAATTTCCAAGAATATGTCGTATATGTGTCGACCTTTAATGAAAAAAATCGACCATATTATGATCAATGGATAATATATCCTCTATTATTAAAGTTTTTTCATGATTTTGAATATTTTTACGTAATGATCCACTACAAGAACAATAATTATAAAATAATGCCGTATTATAAAATTTTGCCGTAATTAAAATTAAATTAAAATTATGCCGTAAATAATGCCGTATTATAAAATTATGCCGTAAAATAAAATAATGCCGTATTATAAAATAATTATAAAATAATGCCAATAATTATAAAATAATGCCAATAATTATAAAATAATTAAAAATAATGCCGCACAAAAAATGATGTCAAAACTAGAATATCGTATATCGTTTGATTCAGTATCAAAAATATTACATCGAGTAATTATGTCAAAATATGATAATCAAGAACCCATCTATAAAAAAATTGAAATATTTAACCATGATACCCAGTTAAAAACATTGCGACGATTATTTTCAAATATTTTTAGGAATGATTGTATTAATTGGGCGTGATAGATTTGAATTATTTTTAATGACATAATATAGTTTAAAAAAAATGGTTGTAAATATATTGAAAAAATATGATGATAGTGACGATGATATTGATGATAATGATGATAACGTTATTAATATATATTTCTTTATGATCAATGCAACAACAAGTATAATACTTGCAAAAGTTGATGTTGATCATCTGATCAATTATCAACAAATTATATCGGATGTCATTTATAATAGCATAAAGGCAAGGTATATTAATATATATCCGTCAATGGATATTTTTATTATAAAAATAATGACCGGTATGCAATTTTTAATATAAACACGTATACGATACCAACAGTACCACAATATATAGATTTGATAAAAAATATTGATATAAATAGCGTAACAGTAGTTGAGGTGACACCAAAAGATGTTTATATCACTACTGTAAATTGTAGATTTTTACGTTCTTACATTGATGATATCATCGAAATAATAAATATTTATAAAACCCTCGTTAGTACAGGAATATTCGAATTTTATTATGAAACGCATCAAAACATGCATAAGTGTGGATATTAATTTTTTTATGAGTTCCGGCAAAATTTGAATAAGAATAATATTTTAATATCAAAGATGAGTTTAGTACCGTATAAATTAAAAAATGCAATAAAAGACGATACTTTATTAAACTTATATGTTTTTCATTGCGAACATGAATTAAATAAAAATATAATATTGGTAACCGTACTAACTAATACACTAAAAATCGATACTGATATTATCAGTAATTATGTAATATCATTATTACAAATTTACGAGACATTTATACCAAATGTCGACAATAAGACATATTATATTTTATGTATTAACGCACTAGCAAAAATATATTTATTATTTCGAGTGGGTGATTATAAAACGGAAGATATAATAATTTACGAATTATTTATATCAAAATATATATCGATAAAAACATCTATCGATTATAAAATAAAAAAGAATATAAATATTTATCATTGCGAAGAAATAAAACGGATTGAAAATCGTACAGATATTTATTATCACATAATAAATAGAAAAATGAAAAAATATTGCTATGAAACCACAAGTACAATAAAAGAATTCGTTGATAAATTAATATTAAATTATAACAAAGTATTATTAGAATGTATTAAACATAATGAGCAAAAAATTTAATAATTTTATTATTTTTTGTTAAATTTGAATATAATATCATATTAATTCATAAAATGGAAGAAGATTTTAATCGACTTGTTCGTTGCTTCTTAAGACCAGATGATGTTTGTTCAATGCTTGTGTTTGGCGGTGAAAAACCGTTTATTATATATATAAGTGCGAGGTGTATGGATCATTTTTATGAGATCGCAATAATCTCACAAGCACTTCATCGGTATAACAAAATAAAGCGCGAAATAATAAAACAACATGAATATAAATATGAATTAATTACAAATATTAATAAACAAATTTAATCGATCAAATAAAAAATTTTATCAGCTCAATAAAAAATTTACTTTCGATGTGATCAACGTAAATCTTGAACCGATGATAAATGATTTATATCATATAGGTCCGGGTACTCCTATAACTGTTGATAATGTGAGATCAATAAATTTGGATAACCCGATAGTTTATATGAGGAATAATAATGGGATTATTATTGTATGATAATAAAATTGAACTATATTTTTTTAAATAAATTATAATGACTTCAACAAATTGGGACATATATATTTGCGAAACCAATTTCCAAGAATATGTCGTATATGTGTCGACCTTTAATGAAAAAAATCGACCATATTATGATCAATGGATAATATATCCTCTATTATTAAAGTTTTTTCATGATTTGAATATTTTTACGTAATGATCCACTACAAGAACAATAATTATAAAATAATGCCGTATTATAAAATTATGCCGTAAATAAAATTAAATTAAAATTATGCCGTAAATAATGCCGTATAATAAAATTGTGCCGTAAAATAAAATAATGCCTTATTATAAAATAATTATAAAATAATGCCAATAATTATAAAATAATGCCAATAATTATAAAATAATTAAAAATAATGCCGCACAAAAAATGATGTCAAAACTAGAATATCGTATATCGTTTGATTCAGTATCAAAAATATTACATCGAGTAATTATGTCAAAATATGATAATCAAGAACCCATCTATAAAAAAATTGAAATATTTAACCATGATACCCAGTTAAAAACATTGCGACGATTATTTTTAAATATTTTTAGGAATGATTGTATTAATTGGGCGTGATAGATTTGAATTATTTTTAATGACATAATATAGTTTAAAAAAAATGGTTGTAAATATATTGAAAAAATATGATGATAGTGACGATGATATTGATGATAATGATGATAACGTTATTAATATATATTTCTTTATGATCAATGCAACAACAAGTATAATACTTGCAAGAGTTGATGTTGATCATCTGATCAATTATCAACAAATTATATCGGATGTCATTTATAATAGCATAAAGGCAAGGTATATTAATATATATCCGTCAATGGTATATTTTTATTATAAAAATAATGACCGGTATGCAATTTTTAATATAAACACGTATACGATACCAACAGTACCACAATATATAGATTTGATAAAAAATATTGATATAAATAGCGTAACAGTAGTTGAGGTGACACCAAAAGATGTTTATATCACTACTGTAAATTGTAGATTTTTACGTTCTTACATTGATGATATCATCGAAATAATAAATATTTATAAAACCCTCGTTAGTACAGGAATATTCGAATTTTATTATGAAACGCATCAAAACATGCATAAGTGTGGATATTAATTTTTTTATGAGTTCCGGCAAAATTTGAATAAGAATAATATTTTAATATCAAAGATGAGTTTAGTACCGTATAAATTAAAAAATGCAATAAAAGACGATACTTTATTAAACTTATATATTTTTCATTGCGAACATGAATTAAATAAAAATATAATATTGGTAACCGTACTAACTAATACACTAAAAATCGATACTGATATTATCAGTAATTATGTAATATCATTATTTTAAATTTACGAGACATTTATACCAAATGTCGAGAATAAGACATATTATATTTTATGTATTAACGCACTAGCAAAAATATATTTATTATTTCGAGTGGGTGATTATAAAACGGAAGATATAATAATTTACGAATTATTTATATCAAAATATATATCGATAAAAACATCTATCGATTATAAAATAAAAAAGAATATAAATATTTATCATTGCGAAGAAATAAAACGGATTGAAAATCGTACAGATATTTATTATCACATAATAAATAGAAAAATGAAAAAATATTGCTATGAAACCACAAGTACAATAAAAGAATTCGTTGATAAATTAATATTAAATTATAACAAAGTATTATTAGAATGTATTAAATATAATGAGCAAAAAATATAATAATTTTATTATTTTTTGTTAAATTTGAATATAATATAATATTAATTCATAAAATGGAAGAAGATTTTAATCGACTTGTTCGTTGCTTCTTAAGACCAGATGATGTTTGTTCAATGCTTGTGTTTGGCGGTGAAAAACCGTTTATTATATATATAAGTGCGAGGTGTATGGATCATTTTTATGAGATCGCAATAATCTCACAAGCACTTCATCGGTATAACAAAATAAAGCGCGAAATAATAAAACAACATGAATATAAATATGAATTAATTACAAATATTAATAAACAAATTTAATCGATCAAATAAAAAACTTTATCAGCTCAATAAAAAATTTACTTTCGATGTGATCAACGTAAATCTTGAACCGATGATAAATGATTTATATCATATAGGTCCGGGTACTCCTATAACTGTTGATAATGTGAGATCAATAAATTTGGATAACCCGATAGTTTATATGAGGAATAATAATGGGATTATTATTGTATGATAATAAAATTGAACTATATTTTTTTAAATAAATTATAATGACTTCAACAAATTGGGACATATATATTTGCGAAACCAATTTCCAAGAATATGTCGTATATGTGTCGACCTTTAATGAAAAAAATCGACCATATTATGATCAATGGATAATATATCCTCTATTATTAAAGTTTTTTCATGATTTGAATATTTTTACGTAATGATCCACTACAAGAACAATAATTATAAAATAATGCCGTATTATAAAATTATGCCGTAAATAAAATTAAATTAAAATTATGCCGTAAATAATGCCGTATTATAAAATTATGCCGTAAAATAAAATAATGCCTTATTATAAACTAATTATAAAATAATGCCAATAATTATAAAATAATGCCAATAATTATAAAATAATTAAAAATAATGCCGCACAAAAAATGATGTCAAAACTAGAATATCGTATATCGTTTGATTCAGTATCAAAAATATTACATCGAGTAATTATGTCAAAATATGATAATCAAGAACCCATCTATAAAAAAATTGAAATATTTAACCATGATACCCAGTTAAAAACATTGCGACGATTATTTTCAAATATTTTTAGGAATGATTGTATTAATTGGGCGTGATAGATTTGAATTATTTTTAATGACATAATATAGTTTTAAAAAAATGGTTGTAAATATATTGAAAAAATATGATGATAGTGACGATGATATTGATGATAATGATGATAACGTTATTAATATATATTTCTTTATGATCAATGCAACAACAAGTATAATACTTGCAAGAGTTGATGTTGATCATCTGATCAATTATCAACAAATTATATCGGATGTCATTTATAATAGCATAAAGGCAAGGTATATTAATATATATCCGTCAATGGTATATTTTTATTATAAAAATAATGACCGGTATGCAATTTTTAATATAAACACGTATACGATACCAACAGTGCCACAATATATAGATTTGATAAAAAATATTGATATAAATAGCGTAACAGTAGTTGAGGTGACACCAAAAGATGTTTATATCACTACTGTAAATTGTAGATTTTTACGTTCTTACATTGATGATATCATCGAAATAATAAATATTTATAAAACCCTCGTTAGTACAGGAATATTCGAATTTTATTATGAAACGCATCAAAACATGCATAAGTGTGGATATTAATTTTTTTATGAGTTCCGGCAAAATTTGAATAAGAATAATATTTTAATATCAAAGATGAGTTTAGTACCGTATAAATTAAAAAATGCAATAAAAGACGATACTTTATCAAACTTATATGTTTTTCATTGCGAACATGAATTAAATAAAAATGTAATATTGGTAACCGTACTAACTAATACACTAAAAATCGATACTGATATTATCAGTAATTATGTAATATCAATATTACAAATTTACGAGACATTTATACCAAATGTCGACAATAAGACATATTATATTTTATGTATTAACGCACTAGCAAAAATATATTTATTATTTCGAGTGGGTGATTATAAAACGGAATATATATTAATTTACGAATTATTTATATCAAAATATATATCGATAAAAACATCTATCGATTATAAAATAAAAAAGAATATAAATATTTATCATTGCGAAGAAATAAAACGGATTGAAAATCGTACAGATATTTATTATCACATAATAAATAGAAAAATGAAAGAATATTGCTATGAAACCACAAGTACAATAAAAGAATTCGTTGATAAATTAATATTAAATTATAACAAAGTATTATTAGAATGTATTAAATATAATGAGCAAAAAATATAATAATTTTATTATTTTTTGTTAAATTTGAATATAATATAATATCATATTAATTGATAAAATGGAAGAAGATTTTAATCGACTTGTTCGTTGCTTCTTAAGACCAGATGATGTTTGTTCAATGCTTGTGTTTGGCGGTGAAAAACCGTTTATTATATATATAAGTGCGAGGTGTATGGATCATTTTTATGAGATCGCAATAATCTCACAAGCACTTCATCGGTATAACAAAATAAAGCGCGAAATAATAAAACAACATGAATATAAATATAAATTAATTACAAATATTAATAAACAAATTTAATCGATCAAATAAAAAATTTTATCAGCTCAATAAAAAATTTACTTTCGATGTGATCAACGCAAATCTTGAACCGAAGATAAATGATTTATATCATATAGGTCCGGGTACTCCTATAACTGTTGATAATGTGAGATCAATAAATTTGGATAACCCGATAGTTTATATGAGGAATAATAATGGGATTATTATTGTATGATAATAAAATTGAACTATATTTTTTTAAATAAATAATAATGACTTCAACAAATTGGGACATATATATTTGCGAAACCAATTTCCAAGAATATGTCGTATATGTGTCGACCTTTAATGAAAAAAATCGACCATATTATGATCAATGGATAATATATCCTCTATTATTAAAGTTTTTTCATGATTTTGAATATTTTTACGTAATGATCCACTACAAGAACAATAATTATAAAATAATGCCGTATTATAAAATTATGCCGTAATTAAAATTAAATTAAAATTATGCCGTAAATAATGCCGTATTATAAAATTATGCCGTAAAATAAAATAATGCCGTATTATAAAATAATTATAAAATAATGCCAATAATTATAAAATAATGCCAATAATTATAAAATAATTAAAAATAATGCCGCACAAAAAATGATGTCAAAACTAGAATATCGTATATCGTTTGATTCAGTATCAAAAATATTACATCGAGTAATTATGTCAAAATATGATAATCAAGAACCCATCTATAAAAAAATTGAAATATTTAACCATGATACCCAGTTAAAAACATTGCGACGATTATTTTTAAATATTTTTAGGAATGATTGTATTAATTGGGCGTGATAGATTTGAATTATTTTTAATGACATAATATAGTTTAAAAAAAATGGTTGTAAATATATTGTAAAAATATGATGATAGTGACGATGATATTGATGATAATGATGATAACGTTATTAATATATATTTCTTTATGATCAATGCAACAACAAGTATAATACTTGCAAGAGTTGATGTTGATCATCTGATCAATTATCAACAAATTATATCGGATGTCATTTATAATAGCATAAAGGCAAGGTATATTAATATATATCCGTCAATGGTATATTTTTATTATAAAAATAATGACCGGTATGCAATTTTTAATATAAACACGTATACGATACCAACAGTACCACAATATATAGATTTGATAAAAAATATTGATATAAATAGCCTAACAGTAGTTGAGGTGACACCAAAAGATGTTTATATCACTACTGTAAATTGTAGACTTTTACGTTCTTACATTGATGATATCATCGAAATAATAAATATTTATAAAACCCTCGTTAGTACAGGAATATTCGAATTTTATTATGAAACGCATCAAAACATGCATAAGTGTGGATATTGATTTTTTTATGAGTTCCGGCAAAATTTGAATAAGAATAATATTTTAATATCAAAGATGAGTTTAGTACCGTATAAATTAAAAAATGCAATAAAAGACGATACTTTATTAAACTTATATGTTTTTCATTGCGAACATGAATTAAATAAAAATATAATATTGGTAACCGTACTAACTAATACACTAAAAATCGATACTGATATTATCAGTAATTATGTAATATCATTATTACAAATTTACGAGACATTTATACCAAATGTCGACAATAAGACATATTATATTTTAAGTATTAACGCACTAGCAAAAATATATTTATTATTTCGAGTGGGTGATTATAAAACGGAAGATATAATAATTTACGAATTATTTATATCAAAATATATATCGATAAAAACATCTATCGATTATAAAATAAAAAAGAATATAAATATTTATCATTGCGAAGAAATAAAACGGATTGAAAATCGTACAGATATTTATTATCACATAATAAATAGAAAAATGAAAAAATATTGCTATGAAACCACAAGTACAATAAAAGAATTCGTTGATAAATTAATATTAAATTATAACAAAGTATTATTAGAATGTATTAAATATAATGAGCAAAAAATATAATAATTTTATTATTTTTTGTTAAATTTGAATATAATATAATATCATATTAATTCATAAAATGGAAGAAGATTTTAATCGACTTGTTCGTTGCTTCTTAAGACCAGATGATGTTTGTTCAATGCTTGTGTTTGGCGGTGAAAAACCGTTTATTATATATATAAGTGCGAGGTGTATGGATCATTTTTATGAGATTGCAATAATCTCACAAGCACTTCATCGGTATAACAAAATAAAGCGCGAAATAATAAAACAACATGAATATAAATATGAATTAATTACAAATATTAATAAACAAATTTAATCGATCAAATAAAAAATTTTATCAGCTCAATAAAAAATTTACTTTCGATGTGATCAACGTAAATCTTGAACCGATGATAAATGATTTATATCATATAGGTCCTTGTACTCCTATAACTGTTGATAATGTGAGATCAATAAATTTGGATAACCCGATAGTTTATATGAGGAATAATAATGGGATTATTATTGTATGATAATAAAATTGAACTATATTTTTTTAAATAAATAATAATGACTTCAACAAATTGGGACATATATATTTGCGAAACCAATTTCCAAGAATATGTCGTATAGGTGTCGACCTTTAATGAAAAAAATCGACCATATTATGATCAATGGATAATATATCCTCTATTATTAAAGTTTTTTCATGATTTTGAATATTTTTACGTAATGATCCACTACAAGAACAATAATTATAAAATAATGCCGTATTATAAAATTATGCCGTAATTAAAATTAAATTAAAATTATGCCGTAAATAATGCCGTATTATAAAATTATGCCGTAAAATAAAATAATGCCGTATTATAAAATAATTATAAAATAATGCCAATAATTATAAAATAATGCCAATAATTATAAAATAATTAAAAATAATGCCGCACAAAAAATGATGTCAAAACTAGAATATCGTATATCGTTTGATTCAGTATCAAAAATATTACATCGAGTAATTATGTCAAAATATGATAATCAAGAACCCATCTATAAAAAAATTGAAATATTTAACCATGATACCCAGTTAAAAACATTGCGACGATTATTTTTAAATATTTTTAGGAATGATTGTATTAATTGGGCGTGATAGATTTGAATTATTTTTAATGACATAATATAGTTTAAAAAAAATGGTTGTAAATATATTGTAAAAATATGATGATAGTGACGATGATATTGATGATAATGATGATAACGTTATTAATATATATTTCTTTATGATCAATGCAACAACAAGTATAATACTTGCAAGAGTTGATGTTGATCATCTGATCAATTATCAACAAATTATATCGGATGTCATTTATAATAGCATAAAGGCAAGGTATATTAATATATATCCGTCAATGGTATATTTTTATTATAAAAATAATGACCGGTATGCAATTTTTAATATAAACACGTATACGATACCAACAGTACCACAATATATAGATTTGATAAAAAATATTGATATAAATAGCGTAACAGTAGTTGAGGTGACACCAAAAGATGTTTATATCACTACTGTAAATTGTAGATTTTTACGTTCTTACATTGATGATATCATCGAAATAATAAATATTTATAAAACCCTCGTTAGTACAGGAATATTCGAATTTTATTATGAAACGCATCAAAACATGCATAAGTGTGGATATTGATTTTTTTATGAGTTCCGGCAAAATTTGAATAAGAATAATATTTTAATATCAAAGATGAGTTTAGTACCGTATAAATTAAAAAATGCAATAAAAGACGATACTTTATTAAACTTATATGTTTTTCATTGCGAACATGAATTAAATAAAAATATAATATTGGTAACCGTACTAACTAATACACTAAAAATCGATACTGATATTATCAGTAATTATGTAATATCATTATTACAAATTTACGAGACATTTATACCAAATGTCGACAATAAGACATATTATATTTTATGTATTAACGCACTAGCAAAAATATATTTATTATTTCGAGTGGGTGATTATAAAACGGAAGATATAATAATTTACGAATTATTTATATCAAAATATATATCGATAAAAACATCTATCGATTATAAAATAAAAAAGAATATAAATATTTATTATTGCGAAGAAATAAAACGGATTGAAAATCGTACAGATATTTATTATCACATAATAAATAGAAAAATGAAAAAATATTGCTATGAAACCACAAGTACAATAAAAGAATTCGTTGATAAATTAATATTAAATTATAACAAAGTATTATTAGAATGTATTAAATATAATGAGCAAAAAATATAATAATTTTATTATTTTTTGTTAAATTTGAATATAATATCATATTAATTCATAAAATGGAAGAAGATTTTAATCGACTTGTTCGTTGCTTCTTAAGACCAGATGATGTTTGTTCAATGCTTGTGTTTGGCGGTGAAAAACCGTTTATTATATATATAAGTGCGAGGTGTATGGATCATTTTTATGAGATCGCAATAATCTCACAAGCACTTCATCGGTATAACAAAATAAAGCGCGAAATAATAAAACAACATGAATATAAATATGAATTAATTACAAATATTAATAAACAAATTTAATCGATGAATTAAAAAATTTTATCAGCTCAATAAAAAATTTACTTTCGATGTGATCAACGTAAATCTTGAACCGATGATAAATGATTTATATCATATAGGTCCGGGTACTCCTATAACTGTTGATAATGTGAGATCAATAAATTTGGATAACCCGATAGTTTATATGAGGAATAATAATGGGATTATTATTGTATGATAATAAAATTGAGCTATATTTTTTTAAATAAATAATAATGACTTCAACAAATTGGGACATATATATTTGCGAAACCAATTTCCAAGAATATGTCGTATATGTGTCGACCTTTAATGAAAAAAATCGACCATATTATGATCAATGGATAATATATCCTCTATTATTAAAGTTTTTTCATGATTTTGAATATTTTTACGTAATGATCCACTACAAGAACAATAATTATAAAATAATGCCGTATTATAAAATTATGCCGTAATTAAAATTAAATTAAAATTATGCCGTAAATAATGCCGTATTATAAAATTATGCCGTAAAATAAAATAATGCCGTATTATAAAATAATTATAAAATAATGCTAATAATTATAAAATAATGCCAATAATTATAAACTAATTAAAAATAATGCCGCACAAAAAATGATGTCAAAACTAGAATATCGTATATCGTTTGATTCAGTATCAAAAATATTACATCGAGTTATAATGTCAAAATATGATAATCAAGAACCCATCTATAAAAAAATTGAAATATTTAACCATGATACCCAGTTAAAAACATTGCGACGATTATTTTCAAATATTTTTAGGAATGATTGTATTAATTGGGCGTGATAGATTTGAATTATTTTTAATGACATAATATAGTTTAAAAAAAATGGTTGTAAATATATTGAAAAAATATGATGATAGTGACGATGATATTGATGATAATGATGATAACGTTATTAATATATATTTCTTTATGATCAATGCAACAACAAGTATAATACTTGCAAGAGTTGATGTTGATCATCTGATCAATTATCAACAAATTATATCGGATGTCATTTATAATAGCATAAAGGCAAGGTATATTAATATATATCCGTCAATGGTATATTTTTATTATAAAAATAATGACCGGTATGCAATTTTTAATATAAACACGTATACGATACCAACAGTACCACAATATATAGATTTGATAAAAAATATTGATATAAATAGCGTAACAGTAGTTGAGGTGACACCAAAAGATGTTTATATCACTACTGTAAATTGTAGATTTTTACGTTCTTACATTGATGATATCATCGAAATAATAAATATTTATAAAACCCTCGTTAGTACAGGAATATTCGAATTTTATTATGAAACGCATCAAAACATGCATAAGTGTGGATATTAATTTTTTTATGAGTTCCGGCAAAATTTGAATAAGAATAATATTTTAATATCAAAGATGAGTTTAGTACCGTATAAATTAAAAAATGCAATAAAAGACGATACTTTATTAAACTTATATGTTTTTCATTGCGAACATGAATTAAATAAAAATATAATATTGGTAACCGTACTAACTAATACACTAAAAATCGATACTGATATTATCAGTAATTATGTAATATCATTATTACAAATTTACGAGACATTTATACCAAATGTCGACAATAAGACATATTATATTTTATGTATTAACGCACTAGCAAAAATATATTTATTATTTCGAGTGGGTGATTATAAAACGGAAGTAATATTAATTTACGAATTATTTATATCAAAATATATATCGATAAAAGTATCTATCGATTATAAAATAAAAAAGAATATAAATATTTATCATTGCGAAGAAATAAAACGGATTGAAAATCGTACAGATATTTATTATCACATAATAAATAGAAAAATGAAAAAATATTGCTATGAAACCACAAGTACAATAAAAGAATTCGTTGATAAATTAATATTAAATTATAACAAAGTATTATTAGAATGTATTAAATATAATGAGTAAAAATTATAATAATTTTATTATTTTTTGTTAAATTTGAATATAATATCATATTAATTCATAAAATGGAAGAAGATTTTATTCGACTTGTTCGTTGCTTCTTAAGACCAGATGATGTTTGTTCAATGCTTGTGTTTGGCGGTGAAAAACCGTTTATTATATATATAAGTGCGAGGTGTATGGATCATTTTTATGAGATCGCAATAATCTCACAAGCACTTCATCGGTATAACAAAATAAAGCGCGAAATAATAAAACAACATGAATATAAATATGAATTAATTACAAATATTAATAAACAAATTTAATCGATCAAATAAAAAATTTTATCAGCTCAATAAAAAATTTACTTTCGATGTGATCAACGTAAATCTTGAACCGATGATAAATGATTTATATCATATAGGTCCGGGTACTCCTATAACTGTTGATAATGTGAGATCAATAAATTTAGGTAACCCGATAGTTTATATGAGGAATAATAATGGGATTATTATTGTATGATAATAAAATTGAACTATATTTTTTTAAATAAATAATAATGACTTCAACAAATTGGGACATATATATTTGCGAAACCAATTTCCAAGAATATGTCGTATATGTGTCGACCTTTAATGAAAAAAATCGACCATATTATGATCAATGGATAATATATCCTCTATTATTAAAGTTTTTTCATGATTTGAATATTTTTACGTAATGATCCACTACAAGAACAATAATTATAAAATAATGCCGTATTATAAAATTATGCCGTAAATAAAATTAAATTAAAATTATGCCGTAAATAATGCCGTATCATAAAATTATGCCGTAAAATAAAATAATGCCTTATTATAAAATAATTATAAAATAATGCCAATAATTATAAAATAATGCCAATAATTATAAAATAATTAAAAATAATGCCGCACAAAAAATGATGTCAAAATTAGAATATCGTTATGTATATTATATTTTATGTATTAACGCACTAGCAAAAAAATATTTATTATTTCGAGTGGGTGATTATAAAACGGAAGATATAATAATTTACGAATTATTTATATCAAAATATATATCGATAAAAACATCTGTCGATTATAAAATAAAAAAGAATATAAATATTTATCATTGCGAAGAAATAAAACGGATTGAAAATCGTATATCGTTTGATTCAGTATCAAAAATATTACATCGAGTAATTATGTCAAAATATGATAATCAAGAACCCATCTATAAAAAAATTGAAATATTTAACCATGATACCCAGTTAAAAACATTGCGACGATTATTTTCAAATATTTTTAGGAATGATTGTATTAATTAGGCGTGATAGATTTGAATTATTTTTAATGACATAATATAGTTTTAAAAAAATGGTTGTAAATATATTGAAAAAATATGATGATAGTGACGATGATATTGATGATAATGATGATAACGTTATTAATATATATTTCTTTATGATCAATGCAACAACAAGTATAATACTTGCAAGAGTTGATGTTGATCATCTGATTAATTATCATTAAATTATATCGGATGTCATTTATAATAGCATAAAGGCAAGGTATATTAATATATATCCGTCAATAGTATATTTTTATTATAAAAATAATGACCGGTATGCAATTTTTAATATAAACACGTATACGATACCAACAGTACCACAATATATAGATTTGATAAAAAATATTGATATAAATAGCGTAACAGTAGTTGAGGTGACACCAAAAGATGTTTATATCACTACTTTAAATTGTAGATTTTTACGTTCTTACATTGATGATATCATCGAAATAATAAATATTTATAAAACCCTCGTTAGTACAGGAATATTCGAATTTTATTATGAAACGCATCAAAACATGCATAAGTGTGGATATTAATTTTTTTATGAGTTCCGGCAAAATTTGAATAAGAATAATAATTTAATATCAAAGATGAGTTTAGTACCGTATAAATTAAAAAATGCAATAAAAGACGATACTTTATTAAACTTATATGTTTTTCATTGCGAACATGAATTAAATAAAAATATAATATTGGTAACCGTACTAACTAATACACTAAAAATCGATACTGATATTATCAGTAATTATGTAATATCATTATTACAAATTTACGAGACATTTATACCAAATGTCGACAATAAGACATATTATATTTTATGTATTAACGCACTAGCAAAAATATATTTATTATTTCGAGTGGGTGATTATAAAACGGAAGATATAATAATTTACGAATTATTTATATCAAAATATATATCGATAAAAACATCTATCGATTATAAAATAAAAAAGAATATAAATATTTATCATTGCGAAGAAATAAAACGGATTGAAAATCGTACAGATATTTATTATCACATAATAAATAGAAAAATGAAAAAATATTGCTATGAAACCACAAGTACAATAAAAGAATTCGTTGATAAATTAATATTAAATTATAACAAAGTATTATTAGAATGTATTAAATATAATGAGCAAAAAATATAATAATTTTATTATTTTTTGTTAAATTTGAATATAATATCATATTAATTCATAAAATGGAAGAAGATTTTAATCGACTTGTTCGTTGCTTCTTAAGACCAGATGATGTTTGTTCAATGCTTGTGTTTGGCGGTGAAAAACCGTTTATTATATATATAAGTGCGAGGTGTATGGATCATTTTTATGAGATCGCAATAATCTCACAAGCACTTCATCGGTATAACAAAATAAAGCGCGAAATAATAAAACAACATGAATATAAATATGAATTATTTACAAATATTAATAAACAAATTTAATCGATCAAATAAAAAATTTTATCAGCTCAATAAAAAATTTACTTTTGATGTGATCAACGCAAATCTTGAACCGAAGATAAATGAGTTATATCATATAGGTCCGGGTACTCCTATAACTGTTGATAATGTGAGATCAATAAATTTGGATAACCCGATAGTTTATATGAGGAATAATAATGGGATTATTATTGTATGATAATAAAATTGAACTATATTTTTTTAAATAAATAATAATGACTTCAACAAATTGGGACATATATATTTGCGAAACCAATTTCCAAGAATATGTCGTATATGTGTCGACCTTTAATGAAAAAAATCGACCATATTATGATCAATGGATAATATATCCTCTATTATTAAAGTTTTTTCATGATTTTGAATATTTTAACGTAATGATCCACTACAAGAACAATAATTATAAAATAATGCCGTATTATAAAATTATGCCGTAAATAAAATTAAATTAAAATTATGCCGTAAATAATGCCGTATTATAAAATTATGCCGTAAAATAAAATAATGCCGTATTATAAAATAATTATAAAATAATGCCAATAATTATAAAATAATGCCAATAATTATAAAATAATTAAAATAATGCCGCACAAAAAATGATGTCAAAACTAGAATATCGTATATCGTTTGATTCAGTATCAAAAATATTACATCGAGTAATTATGTCAAAATATGATAATCAAGAACCCATCTATAAAAAAATTGAAATATTTAACCATGATACCCAGTTAAAAACATTGCGACGATTATTTTTAATTATTTTTAGGAATGATTTTATTAATTGGGCGTGATAGACTTGATTTATTTTTAATGACATAATATAGTTTAAAAAAAATGGTTGTAAATATATTGAAAAAATATGATGATAGTGACGATGATATTGATGATAATGATGATAACGTTATTAATATATATTTCTTTATGATCAATGCAACAACAAGTATAATACTTGCAAGAGTTGATGTTGATCATCTGATCAATTATCAACAAATTATATCGGATGTCTATTAAATAGCATAAAGGCAAGGTATATTAATATATATCCGTCAATGGTATATTTTTATTATAAAAATAATGACCGGTATGCAATTTTTAATATAAACACGTATACGATACCAACAGTACCACAATATATAGATTTGATAAAAAATATTGATATAAATAGCGTAACAGTAGTTGAGGTGACACCAAAAGATGTTTATATCACTGCTGTAAATTGTAGATTTTTACGTTCTTACATTGATGATATCATCGAAATAATAAATATTTATAAAACCCTCGTTAGTACAGGAATATTCGAATTTTATTATGAAACGCATCAAAACATGCATAAGTGTGGATATTAATTTTTTTATGAGTTCCGGCAAATTTTGAATAAGAATAATATTTTAATATCAAAGATGAGTTTAGTACCGTATAAATTAAAAAATGCAATAAAAGACGATACTTTATTAAACTTATATGTTTTTCATTGCGAACATGAATTAAATAAAAATATAATATTGGTAACCGTACTAACTAATACACTAAAAATCGATACTGATATTATCAGTAATTATGTAATATCATTATTACAAATTTACGAGACATTTATACCAAATGTCGACAATAAGACATATTATATTTTATGTATTAACGCACTAGCAAAAATATATTTATTATTTCGAGTGGGTGATTATAAAACGGAAGATATAATAATTTACGAATTATTTATATCAAAATATATATCGATAAAAACATCTATCGATTATAAAATAAAAAAGAATATAAATATTTATCATTGCGAAGAAATAAAACGGATTGAAAATCGTACAGATATTTATTATCACATAATAAATAGAAAAATGAAAAAATATTG
Organism: Hydra vulgaris; assembly: GCF_038396675.1. NCBI lineage: Eukaryota > Metazoa > Cnidaria > Hydrozoa > Anthoathecata > Hydridae > Hydra > Hydra vulgaris. The sequence continues at coordinate 108,107 of NC_088925.1, read as the reverse complement.
CTATGAAACCACAAGTACAATAAAAGAATTCGTTGATAAATTAATATTAAATTATAACAAAGTATTATTAGAATGTATTAAATATAATGAGCAAAAAATATAATAATTTTATTATTTTTTGTTAAATTTGAATATAATATCATATTAATTCATAAAATGGAAGAAGATTTTAATCGACTTGTTCGTTGCTTCTTAAGACCAGATGATGTTTGTTCAATGCTTGTGTTTGGCGGTGAAAAACCGTTTATTATATATATAAGTGCGAGGTGTATGGATCATTTTAATGAGATCGCAATAATCTCACAAGCACTTCATCGGTATAACAAAATAAAGCGCGAAATAATAAAACAACATGAATATAAATATGAATTATTTACAAATATTAATAAACAAATTTAATCGATCAAATAAAAAATTTTATCAGCTCAATAAAAAGTTTACTTTTGATGTGATCAACGCAAATCTTGAACCGAAGATAAATGAGTTATATCATATAGGTCCGGGTACTCCTATAACTGTTGATAATGTGAGATCAATAAATTTGGATAACCCGATAGTTTATATGAGGAATAATAATGGGATTATTATTGTATGATAATAAAATTGAACTATATTTTTTTAAATAAATAATAATGACTTCAACAAATTGGGACATATATATTTGCGAAACCAATTTCCAAGAATATGTCGTATATGTGTCGACCTTTAATGAAAAAAATCGACCATATTATGATCAATGGATAATATATCCTCTATTATTAAAGTTTTTTCATGATTTTGAATATTTTTACGTAATGATCCACTACAAGAACAATAATTATAAAATAATGCCGTATTATAAAATTATGCCGTAAATAAAATTAAATTAAAATTATGCCGTAAATAATGCCGTATTATAAAATTATGCCGTAAAATAAAATAATGCCGTATTATAAAATAATTATAAAATAATGCCAATAATTATAAAATAATGCCAATAATTATAAAATAATTAAAAATAATGCCGCACAAAAAATGATGTCAAAACTAGAATACCGTATATCGTTTGATTCAGTATCAAAAATATTACATCGAGTAATTATGTCAAAATATGATAATCAAGAACCCATCTATAAAAAAATTGAAATATTTAACCATGATACCCAGTTAAAAACATTGCGACGATTATTTTCAAATATTTTTAGGAATGATTGTATTAATTGGGCGTGATAGATTTGAATTATTTTTAATGACATAATATAGTTTTAAAAAAATGGTTGTAAATATATTGAAAAAATATGATGATAGTGACGATGATATTGATGATAATGATGATAACGTTATTAATATATATTTCTTTATGATCAATGCAACAACAAGTATAATACTTGCAAGAGTTGATGTTGATCATCTGATCAATTATCAACAAATTATATCGGATGTCATTTATAATAGCATAAAGGCAAGGTATATTAATATATATCCGTCAATGGTATATTTTTATTATAAAAATAATGACCGGTATGCAATTTTTAATATAAACACGTATACGATACCAACAGTACCACAATATATAGATTTGATAAAAAATATTGATATAAATAGCGTAACAGTAGTTGAGGTGACACCAAAAGATGTTTATATCACTACTGTAAATTGTAGATTTTTACGTTCTTACATTGATGATATCATCGAAATAATAAATATTTATAAAACCCTCGTTAGTACAGGAATATTCGAATTTTATTATGAAACGCATCAAAACATGCATAAGTGTGGATATTAATTTTTTTATGAGTTCCGGCAAAATTTGAATAAGAATAATATTTTAATATCAAAGATGAGTTTAGTACCGTATAAATTAAAAAATGCAATAAAAGACGATACTTTATTAAACTTATATGTTTTTCATTGCGAACATGAATTAAATAAAAATATAATATTGGTAACCGTACTAACTAATACACTAAAAATCGATACTGATATTATCAGTAATTATGTAATATCATTATTACAAATTTACGAGACATTTATACCAAATGTCGACAATAAGACATATTATATTTTATGTATTAACGCACTAGCAAAAATATATTTATTATTTCGAGTGGGTGATTATAAAACGGAAGTAAAATTAATTTACGAATTATTTATATCAAAATATATATCGATAAAAGTATCTATCGATTATAAAATAAAAAAGAATATAAATATTTATCATTGCGAAGAAATAAAACGGATTGAAAATCGTACAGATATTTATTATCACATAATAAATAGAAAAATGAAAAAATATTGCTATGAAACCACAAGTACAATAAAAGAATTCGTTGATAAATTAATATTAAATTATAACAAAGTATTATTAGAATGTATTAAATATAATGAGCAAAAAATATAATAATTTTATTATTTTTTGTTAAATTTGAATATAATATCATATTAATTCATAAAATGGAAGAAGATTTTAATCGACTTGTTCGTTGCTTCTTAAGACCAGATGATGTTTGTTCAATGCTTGTGTTTGGCGGTGAAAAACCGTTTATTATATATATAAGTGCGAGGTGTATGGATCAGTTTTATGAGATCGCAATAATCTCACAAGCACTTCATCGGTATAACAAAATAAAGCGCGAAATAATAAAACAACATGAATATAAATATGAATTATTTACAAATATTAATAAACAAATTTAATCGATCAAATAAAAAATTTTATCAGCTCAATAAAAAATTTACTTTCGATGTGATCAACGTAAATCTTGAACCGATGATAAATGATTTATATCATATAGGTCCGGGTACTCCTATAACTGTTGATAATGTGAGATCAATAAATTTGGATAACCCGATAGTTTATATGAGGAATAATAATGGGATTATTATTGTATGATAATAAAATTGAACTATATTTTTTTAAATAAATAATAATGACTTCAACAAATTGGGACATATATATTTGCGAAACCAATTTCCAAGAATATGTCGTATATGTGTCGACATTTAATGAAAAAAATCGACCATTTTATGATCAATGGATAATATATCCTCTATTATTAAAGTTTTTTCATGATTTGAATATTTTTACGTAATGATCCACTACAAGAACAATAATTATAAAATAATGCCGTATTATAAAATTATGCCGTAAATAAAATTAAATTAAAATTATGCCGTAAATAATGCCGTATTATAAAATTATGCCGTAAAATAAAATAATGCCGTATTATAAAATAATTATAAAATAATGCTAATAATTATAAAATAATGCCAATAATTATAAAATAATTAAAAAGAATGCCGCACAAAAAATGATGTCAAAACTAGAATATCGTATATCGTTTGATTCAGTATCAAAAATATTACATCGAGTAATTATGTCAAAATATGATAATCAAGAACCCATCTATAAAAAAATTGAAATATTTAACCATGATACCCAGTTAAAAACATTTTGACGATTATTTTTAAATATTTTTAGGAATGATTGTATTAATTGGGCGTGATAGATTTGAATTATTTTTAATGACATAATATAGTTTAAAAAAAATGGTTGTAAATATATTGAAAAAATATGATGATAGTGACGATGATATTGATGATAATGATGATAACGTTATTAATATATATTTCTTTATGATCAATGCAACAACAAGTATAATACTTGCAAGAGTTGATGTTGATCATCTGATCAATTATCAACAAATTATATCGGATGTCATTTAAATAGCATAAAGGCAAGGTATATTAATATATATCCGTCAATGGTATATTTTTATTATAAAAATAATGACCGGTATGCAATTTTTAATATAAACACGTATACGATACCAACAGTACCACAATATATAGATTTGATAAAAAATATTGATATAAATAGCGTAACAGTAGTTGAGGTGACACCAAAAGATGTTTATATCACTACTGTAAATTGTAGATTTTTACGTTCTTACATTGATGATATCATCGAAATAATAAATATTTATAAAACCCTCGTTAGTACAGGAATATTCGAATTTTATTATGAAACGCATCAAAACATGCATAAGTGTGGATATTAATTTTTTTATGAGTTCCGGCAAAATTTGAATAAGAATAATATTTTAATATCAAAGATGAGTTTAGTACCGTATAAATTAAAAAATGCAATAAAAGACGATACTTTATTAAACTTATATGTTTTTCATTGCGAACATGAATTAAATAAAAATATAATATTGGTAACCGTACTAACTAATACACTAAAAATCGATACTGATATTATCAGTAATTATGTAATATCATTATTACAAATTTACGAGACATTTATACCAAATGTCGACAATAAGACATATTATATATTATGTATTAACGCACTAGCAAAAATATATTTATTATTTCGAGTGGGTGATTATAAAACGGAAGATATAATAATTTACGAATTATTTATATCAAAATATATATCGATAAAAACATCTATCGATTATAAAATAAAAAAGAATATAAATATTTATCATTGCGAAGAAATAAAACGGATTGAAAATCGTACAGATATTTATTATCACATAATAAATAGAAAAATGAAAAAATATTGCTATGAAACCACAAGTACAATAAAAGAATTCGTTGATAAATTAATATTAAATTATAACAAAGTATTATTAGAATGTATTAAATATAATGAGCAAAAAATATAATAATTTTATTATTTTTTGTTAAATTTGAATATAATATCATATTAATTCATAAAATGGAAGAAGATTTTAATCGACTTGTTCGTTGCTTCTTAAGACCAGATGATGTTTGTTCAATGCTTGTGTTTGGCGGTGAAAAACCGTTTATTATATATATAAGTGCGAGGTGTATGGATCATTTTAATAAGATCGCAATAATCTCACAAGCACTTCATCGGTATAACAAAATAAAGCGCGAAATAATAAAACAACATGAATATAAATATGAATTATTTACAAATATTAATAAACAAATTTAATCGATCAAATAAAAAATTTTATCAGCTCAATAAAAAATTTACTTTCGATGTGATCAATGCAAATCTTGAACCGAAGATAAATGAGTTATATCATATAGGTCCGGGTACTCCTATAACTGTTGATAATGTGAGATCAATAAATTTGGATAACCCGATAGTTTATATGAGGAATAATAATGGGATTATTATTGTATGATAATAAAATTGAACTATATTTTTTTAAATAAATAATAATGACTTCAACAAATTGGGATATATATATTTGCGAAACCAATTTCCAAGAATATGTCGTATATGTGTCGACCTTTAATGAAAAAAATCGACCATATTATGATCAATGGATAATATATCCTCTATTATTAAAGTTTTTTCATGATTTTGAATATTTTAACGTAATGATCCACTACAAGAACAATAATTATAAAATAATGCCGTATTATAAAATTATGCCGTAAATAAAATTAAATTAAAATTATGCCGTAAATAATGCCGTATTATAAAATTATGCCGTAAAATAAAATAATGCCGTATTATAAAATAATTATAAAATAATGCCAATAATTATAAAATAATGCCAATAATTATAAAATAATTAAAAATAATGCCGCACAAAAAATGATGTCAAAACTAGAATATCGTATATCGTTTGATTCAGTATCAAAAATATTACATCGAGTAATTATGTCAAAATATGATAATCAAGAACCCATCTATAAAAAAATTGAAATATTTAACCATGATACCCAGTTAAAAACATTGCGACGATTATTTTCAAATATTTTTAGGAATGATTGTATTAATTGGGCGTGATAGATTTGAATTATTTTTAATGACATAATATAGTTTAAAAAAAATGGTTGTAAATATATTGAAAAAATATGATGATAGTGACGATGATATTGATGATAATGATGATAACGTTATTAATATATATTTCTTTATGATCAATGCAACAAATACTTGCAAGAGTTGATGTTGATCATCTGATCAATTATCAACAAATTATATCGGATGTCATTTATAATAGCATAAAGGCAAGGTATATTAATATATATCCGTCAATGGTATATTTTTATTATAAAAATAATGACCGGTATGCAATTTTTAATATAAACACGTATACGATACCAACAGTACCACAATATATAGATTTGATAAAAAATATTGATATAAATAGCGTAACAGTAGTTGAGGTGACACCAAAAGATGTTTATATCACTACTGTAAATTGTAGATTTTTACGTTCTTACATTGATGATATCATCGAAATGATAAATATTTATAAAACCCTCGTTAGTACAGGAATATTCGAATTTTATTATGAAACGCATCAAAACATGCATAAGTGTGGATATTAATTTTTTTATGAGTTCCGGCAAAATTTGAATAAGAATAATATTTTAATATCAAAGATGAGTTTAGTACCGTATAAATTAAAAAATGCAATAAAAGACGATACTTTTTTAAACTTATATGTTTTTCATTGCGAACATGAATTAAATAAAAATATAATATTGGTAACCGTACTAACTAATACACTAAAAATCGGTACTGATATTATCAGTAATTATGTAATATCATTATTACTAATTTACGAGACATTTATACCAAATGTCGACAATAAGACATATTATATTTTATGTATTAACGCACTAGCAAAAATATATTTATTATTTCGAGTGGGTGATTATAAAACGGAAGATATAATAATTTACGAATTATTTATATCAAAATATATATCGATAAAAACATCTATCGATTATAAAATAAAATAGAATATAAATATTTATCATTGCGAAGAAATAAAACGGATTGAAAATCGTATATCGTTTGATTCAGTATCAAAAATATTACATCGAGTAATTATGTCAAAATATGATAATCAAGAACCCATCTATAAAAAAATTGAAATATTTAACCATGATACCCAGTTAAAAACATTGCGACGATTATTTTCAAATATTTTTAGGAATGATTGTATTAATTAGGCGTGATAGATTTGAATTATTTTTAATCACATAATATAGTTTTAAAAAAATGGTTGTAAATATATTGAAAAAATATGATGATAGTGACGATGATATTGATGATAATGATGATAACGTTATTAATATATATTTCTTTATTATCAATGCAACAACAAGTATAATACTTGCAAGAGTTGATGTTGATCATCTGATTAATTATCAACAAATTATATCGGATGTCATTTATAATAGCATAAAGGCAAGGTATATTAATATATATCTGTCAATAGTATATTTTTATTATAAAAATAATGACCGGTATGCAATTTTTAATATAAACACGTATACGATACCAACAGTACCACAATATATAGATTTGATAAAAAATATTGATATAAATAGCGTAACAGTAGTTGAGGTGACACCAAAAGATGTTTATATCACTACTGTAAATTGTAGATTTTTACGTTCTTACATTGATGATATCATCGAAATAATAAATATTTATAAAACCCTCGTTAGTACAGGAATATTCGAATTTTATTATGAAACGCATCAAAACATGCATAAGTGTGGATATTAATTTTTTTATGAGTTCCGGCAAAATTTGAATAAGAATAATAATTTAATATCAAAGATGAGTTTAGTACCGTATAAATTAAAAAATGCAATAAAAGACGATACTTTATTAAACTTATATGTTTTTCATTGCGAACATGAATTAAATAAAAATATAATATTGGTAACCGTACTAACTAATACACTAAAAATCGATACTGATATTATCAGTAATTATGTAATATCATTATTACAAATTTACGAGACATTTATACCAAATGTCGACAATAAGACATATTATATTTTATGTATTAACGCACTAGCAAATATATATTTATTATTTCGAGTGGGTGATTATAAAACGGAAGATATAATAATTTACGAATTATTTATATCAAAATATATATCGATAAAAACATCTATCGATTATAAAATAAAAAAGAATATAAATATTTATCATTGCGAAGAAATAAAACGGATTGAAAATCGTACAGATATTTATTATCACATAATAAATAGAAAAATGAAAAAATATTGCTATGAAACCACAAGTACAATAAAAGAATTCGTTGATAAATTAATATTAAATTATAACAAAGTATTATTAGAATGTATTAAATATAATGAGCAAAAAATATAATAATTTTATTATTTTTTGTTAAATTTGAATATAATATCATATTAATTCATAAAATGGAAGAAGATTTTAATCGACTTGTTCGTTGCTTCTTAAGACCAGATGATGTTTGTTCAATGCTTGTGTTTGGCGGTGAAAAACCGTTTATTATATATATAAGTGCGAGGTGTATGGATCATTTTTATGAGATCGCAATAATCTCACAAGCACTTCATCGGTATAACAAAATAAAGCGCGAAATAATAAAACAACATGAATATAAATATGAATTAATTACAAATATTAATAAACAAATTTAATCGATCAAATAAAAAATTTTATCAGCTCAATAAAAAATTTACTTTCGATGTGATCAACGTAAATCTTGAACCGATGATAAATGATTTATATCATATAGGTCCGGGTACTCCTATAACTGTTGATAATGTGAGATCAATAAATTTGGATAACCCGATAGTTTATATGAGGAATAATAATGGGATTATTATTGTATGATAATAAAATTGAACTATATTTTTTTAAATAAATAATAATGATTTCAACAAATTGGGACATATATATTTGCGAAACCAATTTCCAAGAATATGTCGTATATGTGTCGACCTTTAATGAAAAAAATCGACCATATTATGATCAATGGATAATATATCCTCTATTATTAAAGTTTTTTCATGATTTTGAATATTTTTACGTAATGATCCACTACAAGAACAATAATTATAAAATAATGCCGTATTATAAAATTATGCCGTAAATAAAATTAAATTAAAATTATGCCGTAAATAATGCCGTATTATAAAATTATGCCGTAAAATAAAATAATGCCGTATTATAAAATAATTATAAAATAATGCCAATAATTATAAAATAATGCCAATAATTATAAAATAATTAAAAATAATGCCGCACAAAAAATGATGTCAAAACTAGAATATCGTATATCGTTTGATTCAGTATCAAAAATATTACATCGAGTAATTATGTCAAAATATGATAATCAAGAACCCATCTATAAAAAAATTGAAATATTTAACCATGATACCCAGTTAAAAACATTGCGACGATTATTTTCAAATATTTTTAGGAATGATTGTATTAATTAGGCGTGATAGATTTGAATTATTTTTAATGACATAATATAGTTTTAAAAAAATGGTTGTAAATATATTGAAAAAATATGATGATAGTGACGATGATATTGATGATAATGATGATAACGTTATTAATATATATTTCTTTATGATCAATGCAACAACAAGTATAATACTTGCAAGAGTTGATGTTGATCATCTGATCAATTATCAACAAATTATATCGGATGTCATTTATAATAGCATAAAGGCAAGGTATATTAATATATATCCGTCAATGGTATATTTTTATTATAAAAATAATGACCGGTATGCAATTTTTAATATAAACACGTATACGATACCAACAGTACCACAATATATAGATTTGATAAAAAATATTGATATAAATAGCGTAACAGTAGTTGAGGTGACACCAAAAGATGTTTATATCACTACTGTAAATTGTAGATTTTTACGTTCTTACATTGATGATATCATCGAAATAATAAATATTTATAAAACCCTCGTTAGTACAGGAATATTCGAATTTTATTATGAAACGCATCAAAACATGCATAAGTGTGGATATTAATTTTTTTATGAGTTCCGGCAAAATTTGAATAAGAATAATAATTTAATATCAAAGATGAGTTTAGTACCGTATAAATTAAAAAATGCAATAAAAGACGATACTTTATTAAACTTATATGTTTTTCATTGCGAACATGAATTAAATAAAAATATAATATTGGTAACCGTACTAACTAATACACTAAAAATCGATACTGATATTATCAGTAATTATGTAATATCATTATTACAAATTTACGAGACATTTATACCAAATGTCGACAATAAGACATATTATATTTTATGTATTAACGCACTAGCAAAAATATATTTATTATTTCGAGTGGGTGATTATAAAACGGAAGATATAATAATTTACGAATTATTTATATCAAAATATATATCGATAAAAACATCTATCGATTATAAAATAAAAAAGAATATAAATATTTATCATTGCGAAGAAATAAAACGGATTGAAAATCGTACAGATATTTGTTATCACATAATAAATAGAAAAATGAAAAAATATTGCTATGAAACCACAAGTACAATAAAAGAATTCGTTGATAAATTAATATTAAATTATAACAAAGTATTATTAGAATGTATTAAATATAATGAGCAAAAAATATAATAATTTTATTATTTTTTGTTAAATTTGAATATAATATCATATTAATTCATAAAATGGAAGAAGATTTTAATCGACTTGTTCGTTGCTTCTTAAGACCAGATGATGTTTGTTCAATGCTTGTGTTTGGCGGTGAAAAACCGTTTATTATATATATAAGTGCGAGGTGTATGGATCATTTTTATGAGATCGCAATAATCTCACAAGCACTTCATCGGTATAACAAAATAAAGCGCGAAATAATAAAACAACATGAATATAAATATGAATTAACTACAAATATTAATAAACAAATTTAATCGATCAAATAAAAAATTTTATCAGCTCAATAAAAAATTTACTTTCGATGTGATCAACGTAAATCTTGAACCGATGATAAATGATTTATATCATATAGGTCCGGGTACTCCTATAACTGTTGATAATGTGAGATCAATAAATTTGGATAACCCGATAGTTTATATGAGGAATAATAATGGGATTATTATTGTATGATAATAAAATTGAGCTATATTTTTTTAAATAAAAAATAATGACTTCAACAAATTGGGACATATATATTTGCGAAACCAATTTCCAAGAATATGTCGTATATGTGTCGACCTTTAATGAAAAAAATCGACCATATTATGATCAATGGATAATATATCCTCTATTATTAAAGTTTTTTCATGATTTTGAATATTTTAACGTAATGATCCACTACAAGAACAATAATTATAAAATAATGCCGTATTATAAAATTATGCCGTAATTAAAATTAAATTAAAATTATGCCGTAAATAATGCCGTATTATAAAATTATGCCGTAAAATAAAATAATGCCGTATTATAAAATAATTATAAAATAATGCCAATAATTATAAAATAATGCCAATAATTATAAAATAATTAAAAATAATGCCGCACAAAAAATGATGTCAAAACTAGAATATCGTATATCGTTTGATTCAGTATCAAAAATATTACATCGAGTAATTATGTCAAAATATGATAATCAAGAACCCATCTATAAAAAAATTGAAATATTTAACCATGATACCCAGTTAAAAACATTGCGACGATTATTTTCAAATATTTTTAGGAATGATTGTATTAATTGGGCGTGATAGATTTGAATTATTTTTAATGACATAATATAGTTTAAAAAAAATGGTTGTAAATATATTGAAAAAATATGATGATAGTGACGATGATATTGATGATAATGATGATAACGTTATTAATATATATTTCTTTATGATCAATGCAACAACAAGTATAATACTTGCAAGAGTTGATGTTGATCATCTGATCAATTATCAACAAATTATATCGGATGTCATTTATAATAGCATAAAGGCAAGGTATATTAATATATATCCGTCAATGGTATATTTTTATTATAAAAATAATGACCGGTATGCAATTTTTAATATAAACACGTATACGATACCAACAGTACCACAATATATAGATTTGATAAAAAATATTGATATAAATAGCGTAACAGTAGTTGAGGTGACACCAAAAGATGTTTATATCACTACTGTAAATTGTAGATTTTTACGTTCTTACATTGATGATATCATCGAAATAATAAATATTTATAAAACCCTCGTTAGTACAGGAATATTCGAATTTTATTATGAAACGCATCAAAACATGCATAAGTGTGGATATTAATTTTTTTATGAGTTCCGGCAAAATTTGAATAAGAATAATAATTTAATATCAAAGATGAGTTTAGTACCGTATAAATTAAAAAATGCAATAAAAGACGATACTTTATTAAACTTATATGTTTTTCATTGCGAACATGAATTAAATAAAAATATAATATTGGTAACCGTACTAACTAATACACTAAAAATCGATACTGATATTATCAGTAATTATGTAATATCATTATTACAAATTTACGAGACATTTATACCAAATGTCGACAATAAGACATATTATATTTTATGTATTAACGCACTAGCAAAAATATATTTATTATTTCGAGTGGGTGATTATAAAACGGAAGATATAATAATTTACGAATTATTTATATCAAAATATATATCGATAAAAACATCTATCGATTATAAAATAAAAAAGAATATAAATATTTATCATTGCGAAGAAATAAAACGGATTGAAAATCGTACAGATATTTATTATCACATAATAAATAGAAAAATGAAAAAATATTGCTATGAAACCACAAGTACAATAAAAGAATTCGTTGATAAATTAATATTAAATTATAACAAAGTATTATTAGAATGTATTAAATATAATGAGCAAAAAATATAATAATTTTATTATTTTTTGTTAAATTTGAATATAATATCATATTAATTCATAAAATGGAAGAAGATTTTAATCGACTTGTTCGTTGCTTCTTAAGACCAGATGATGTTTGTTCAATGCTTGTGTTTGGCGGTGAAAAACCGTTTATTATATATATAAGTGCGAGGTGTATGGATCATTTTTATGAGATCGCAATAATCTCACAAGCACTTCATCGGTATAACAAAATAAAGCGCGAAATAATACAACAACATGAATATAAATATGAATTAATTACAAATATTAATAAACAAATTTAATCGATCAAATAAAAAATTTTATCAGCTCAATAAAAAATTTACTTTCGATGTGATCAACGTAAATCTTGAACCGATGATAAATGATTTATATCATATAGGTCCGGGTACTCCTATAACTGTTGATAATGTGAGATCAATAAATTTGGATAACCCGATAGTTTATATGAGGAATAATAATGGGATTATTATTGTATGATAATAAAATTGAGCTATATTTTTTTAAATAAAAAATAATGACTTCAACAAATTGGGACATATATATTTGCGAAACCAATTTCCAAGAATATGTCGTATATGTGTCGACCTTTAATGAAAAAAATCGACCATATTATGATCAATGGATAATATATCCTCTATTATTAAAGTTTTTTCATGATTTTGAATATTTTAACGTAATGATCCACTACAAGAACAATAATTATAAAATAATGCCGTATTATAAAATTATGCCGTAATTAAAATTAAATTAAAATTATGCCGTAAATAATGCCGTATTATAAAATTATGCCGTAAAATAAAATAATGCCGTATTATAAAATAATTATAAAATAATGCCAATAATTATAAAATAATGCCAATAATTATAAAATAATTAAAAATAATGCCGCACAAAAAATGATGTCAAAACTAGAATATCGTATATCGTTTGATTCAGTATCAAAAATATTACATCGAGTAATTATGTCAAAATATGATAATCAAGAACCCATCTATAAAAAAATTGAAATATTTAACCATGATACCCAGTTAAAAACATTGCGACGATTATTTTCAAATAATTTTAGGAATGATTGTATTAATTGGGCGTGATAGATTTGAATTATTTTTAATGACATAATATAGTTTAAAAAAAATGGTTGTAAATATATTGAAAAAATATGATGATAGTGACGATGATATTGATGATAATGATGATAACGTTATTAATATATATTTCTTTATGATCAATGCAACAACAAGTATAATACTTGCAAGAGTTGATGTTGATCATCTGATCAATTATCAACAAATTATATCGGATGTCATTTATAATAGCATAAAGGCAAGGTATATTAATATATATCCGTCAATGGTATATTTTTATTATAAAAATAATGACCGGTATGCAATTTTTAATATAAACACGTATACGATACCAACAGTACCACAATATATAGATTTGATAAAAAATATTGATATAAATAGCGTAACAGTAGTTGAGGTGACACCAAAAGATGTTTATATCACTACTGTAAATTGTAGATTTTTACGTTCTTACATTGATGATATCATCGAAATAATAAATATTTATAAAACCCTCGTTAGTACAGGAATATTCGAATTTTATTATGAAACGCATCAAAACATGCATAAGTGTGGATATTAATTTTTTTATGAGTTCCGGCAAAATTTGAATAAGAATAATATTTTAATATCAAAGATGAGTTTAGTACCGTATAAATTAAAAAATGCAATAAAAGACGATACTTTATTAAACTTATATATTTTTCATTGCGAACATGAATTAAATAAAAATATAATATTGGTAACCGTACTAACTAATACACTAAAAATCGATACTGATATTATCAGTAATTATGTAATATCATTATTACAAATTTACGAGACATTTATACCAAATGTCGACAATAAGACATATTATATTTTATGTATTAACGCACTAGCAAAAATATATTTATTATTTCGAGTGGGTGATTATAAAACGAAAGTAATATTAATTTACGAATTATTTATATCAAAATATATATCGATAAAAGTATCTATTGATTATAAAATAAAAAAGAATATAAATATTTATCATTGCGAAGAAATAAAACGGATTGAAAATCGTACAGATATTTATTATCACATAATAAATAGAAAAATGAAAAAATATTGCTATGAAACCACAAGTACAATAAAAGAATTCGTTGATAAATTAATATTAAATTATAACAAAGTATTATTAGAACGTATTAAATATAATGAGCAAAAAATATAATAATTTTATTATTTTTTGTTAAATTTGAATATAATATTATATTAATTCATAAAATGGAAGAAGATTTTAATCGACTTGTTCGTTGCTTCTTAAGACCAGATGATGTTTGTTCAATGCTTGTGTTTGGCGGTGAAAAACCGTTTATTATATATATAAGTGCGAGGTGTATGGATCATTTTTATGAGATCGCAATAATCTCACAAGCACTTCATCGGTATAACAAAATAAAGCGCGAAATAATAAAACAACATGAATATAAATATGAATTATTTACAAATATTAATAAACAAATTTAATCGATCAAATAAAAAATTTTATCAGCTCAATAAAAAATTTACTTTCGATGTGATCAACGTAAATCTTGAACCGATGATAAATGATTTATATCATATAGGTCCGGGTACTCCTATAACTGTTGATAATGTGAGATCAATAAATTTGGATAACCCGATAGTTTATATGAGGAATAATAATGGGATTGTTATTGTATGATAATAAAATTGAACTATATTTTTTTAAATAAATAATAATGACTTCAACAAATTGGGACATATATATTTGCGAAACCAATTTCCAAGAATATGTCGTATATGTGTCGACCTTTAATGAAAAAAATCGACCATTTTATGATCAATGGATAATATATCCTCTATTATTAAAGTTTTTTCATGATTTTGAATATTTTTACGTAATGATCCACTACAAGAACAATAATTATAAAATAATGCCGTATTATAAAATTATGCCGTAATTAAAATTAAATTAAATTTATGCCGTAAATAATGCCGTATTATAAAATTATGCCGTAAAATAAAATAATGCCGTATTATAAAATAATTATAAAATAATGCCAATAATTATAAAATAATGCCAATAATTATAAAATAATTAAAAATAATGCTGCACAAAAAATGATGTCAAAACTAGAATATCGTATATCGTTTGATTCAGTATCAAAAATATTACATCGAGTAATTATGTCAAAATATGATAATCAAGAACCCATCTATAAAAAAATTGAAATATTTAACCATGATACCCAGTTAAAAACATTGCGACGATTATTTTCAAATATTTTTAGGAATGATTGTATTAATTAGGCGTGATAGATTTGAATTATTTTTAATGACATAATATAGTTTTAAAAAAATGGTTGTAAATATATTGAAAAAATATGATGATAGTGACGATGATATTGATGATAATGATGATAACGTTATTAATATATATTTCTTTATGATCAATGCAACAACAAGTATAATACTTGCAAGAGTTGATGTTGATCATCTGATTAATTATCAACAAATTATATCGGATGTCATTTATAATAGCATAAAGGCAAGGTATATTAATATATATCTGTCAATAGTATATTTTTATTATAAAAATAATGACCGGTATGCAATTTTTAATATAAACACGTATACGATACCAACAGTACCACAATATATAGATTTGATAAAAAATATTGATATAAATAGCGTAACAGTAGTTGAGGTGACACCAAAAGATGTTTATATCACTACTGTAAATTGTAGATTTTTACGTTCTTACATTGATGATATCATCGAAATAATAAATATTTATAAAACCCTCGTTAGTACAGGAATATTCGAATTTTATTATGAAACGCATCAAAACATGCATAAGTGTGGATATTAATTTTTTTATGAGTTCCGGCAAAATTTGAATAAGAATAATAATTTAATATCAAAGATGAGTTTAGTACCGTATAAATTAAAAAATGCAATAAAAGACGATACTTTATTAAACTTATATGTTTTTCATTGCGAACATGAATTAAATAAAAATATAATATTGGTAACCGTACTAACTAATACACTAAAAATCGATACTGATATTATCAGTAATTATGTAATATCATTATTACAAATTTACGAGACATTTATACCAAATGTCGACAATAAGACATATTATATTTTATGTATTAACGCACTAGCAAAAATATATTTATTATTTCGAGTGGGTGATTATAAAACGGAAGATATAATAATTTACGAATTATTTATATCAAAATATATATCGATAAAAACATCTATCGATTATAAAATAAAAAAGAATATAAATATTTATCATTGCGAAGAAATAAAACGGATTGAAAATCGTACAGATATTTATTATCACATAATAAATAGAAAAATGAAAAAATATTGCTATGAAACCACAAGTACAATAAAAGAATTCGTTGATAAATTAATATTAAATTATAACAAAGTATTATTAGAATGTATTAAATATAATGAGCAAAAAATATAATAATTTTATTATTTTTTGTTAAATTTGAATATAATATCATATTAATTCATAAAATGGAAGAAGATTTTAATCGACTTGTTCGTTGCTTCTTAAGACCAGATGATGTTTGTTCAATGCTTGTGTTTGGCGGTGAAAAACCGTTTATTATATATATAAGTGCGAGGTGTATGGATCATTTTTATGAGATCGCAATAATCTCACAAGCACTTCATCGGTATAACAAAATAAAGCGCGAAATAATAAAACAACATGAATATAAATATGAATTAATTACAAATATTAATAAACAAATTTAATCGATCAAATAAAAAATTTTATCAGCTCAATAAAAAATTTACTTTCGATGTGATCAACGTAAATCTTGAACCGATGATAAATGATTTATATCATATAGGTCCGGGTACTCCTATAACTGTTGATAATGTGAGATCAATAAATTTGGATAACCCGATAGTTTATATGAGGAATAATAATGGGATTATTATTGTATGATAATAAAATTGAACTATATTTTTTTAAATAAATAATAATGACTTCAACAAATTGGGACATATATAATTGCGAAACCAATTTCCAAGAATATGTCGTATATGTGTCGACCTTTAATGAAAAAAATCGACCATATTATGATCAATGGATAATATATCCTCTATTATTAAAGTTTTTTCATGATTTTGAATATTTTTACGTAATGATCCACTACAAGAACAATAATTATAAAATAATGCCGTATTATAAAATTATGCCGTAATTAAAATTAAATTAAAATTATGCCGTAAATAATGCCGTATTATAAAATTATGCCGTAAAATCAAATAATGCCGTATTATAAAATAATTATAAAATAATGCCAATAATTATAAAATAATGCCAATAATTATAAAATAATTAAAAATAATGCCGCACAAAAAATGATGTCAAAACTAGAATATCGTATATCGTTTGATTCAGTATCAAAAATATTACATCGAGTAATTATGTCAAAATATGATAATCAAGAACCCATCTATAAAAAAATTGAAATATTTAACCATGATACCCAGTTAAAAACATTGCGACGATTATTTTTAAATATTTTTAGGAATGATTGTATTAATTGGGCGTGATAGATTTGAATTATTTTTAATGACATAATATAGTTTAAAAAAAATGGTTGTAAGTATATTGAAAAAATATGATGATAGTGACGATGATATTGATAATAATGATGATAACGTTATTAATATATATTTCTTTATGATCAATGCAACAACAAGTATAATACTTGCAAGAGTTGATGTTGATCATCTGATCAATTATCAACAAATTATATCGGATGTCATTTATAATAGCATAAAGGCAAGGTATATTAATATATATCCGTCAATGGTATATTTTTATTATAAAAATAATGACCGGTATGCAATTTTTAATATAAACACGTATACGATACCAACAGTACCACAATATATAGATTTGATAAAAAATATTGATATAAATAGCGTAACAGTAGTTGAGGTGACACCAAAAGATGTTTATATCACTACTGTAAATTGTAGATTTTTACGTTCTTACATTGATGATATCATCGAAATAATAAATATTTATAAAACCCTCGTTAGTACAGGAATATTCGAATTTTATTATGAAACGCATCAAAACATGCATAAGTGTGGATATTAATTTTTTTATGAGTTCCGGCAAAATTTGAATAAGAATAATATTTTAATATCAAAGATGAGTTTAGTACCGTATAAATTAAAAAATGCAATAAAAGACGATACTTTATTAAACTTATATGTTTTTCATTGCGAACATGAATTAAATAAAAATATAATATTGGTAACCGTACTAACTAATACACTAAAAATCGATACTGATATTATCAGTAATTATGTAATATCATTATTACAAATTTACGAGACATTTATACCAAATGTCGACAATAAGACATATTATATTTTATGTATTAACGCACTAGCAAAAATATATTTATTATTTCGAGTGGGTGATTATAAAACGGAAGATATAATAATTTACGAATTATTTATATCAAAATATATATCGATAAAAACATCTATCGATTATAAAATAAAAAAGAATATAAATATTTATCATTGCGAAGAAATAAAACGGATTGAAAATTGTACAGATATTTATTATCACATAATAAATAGAAAAATGAAAAAATATTGCTATGAAACCACAAGTACAATAAAAGAATTCGTTGATAAATTAATATTAAATTATAACAAAGTATTATTAGAATGTATTAAATATAATGAGCAAAAAATATAATAATTTTATTATTTTTTGTTAAATTTGAATATAATATCATATTAATTCATAAAATGGAAGAAGATTTTAATCAACTTGTTCGTTGCTTCTTAAGACCAGATGATGTTTGTTCAATGCTTGTGTTTGGCGGTGAAAAACCGTTTATTATATATATAAGTGCGAGGTGTATGGATCATTTTTATGAGATCGCAATAATCTCACAAGCACTTTATCGGTATAACAAAATAAAGCGCGAAATAATAAAACAACATGAATATAAATATGAATTAATTACAAATATTAATAAACAAATTTAATCGATCAAATAAAAAATTTTATCAGCTCAATAAAAAATTTACTTTCGATGTGATCAACGTAAATCTTGAACCGATGATAAATGATTTATATCATATAGGTCCGGGTACTCCTATAACTGTTGATAATGTGAGATCAATAAATTTGGATAACCCGATAGTTTATATGAGGAATAATAATGGGATTATTATTGTATGATAATAAAATTGAACTATATTTTTTTAAATAAATAATAATGACTTCAACAAATTGGGACATATATATTTGCGAAACCAATTTCCAAGAATATGTCGTATATGTGTCGACCTTTAATGAAAAAAATCGACCATATTATGATCAATGGATAATATATCCTCTATTATTAAAGTTTTATCATGATTTTGAATATTTTTACGTAATGATCCACTACAAGAACAATAATTATAAAATAATGCCGTATTATAAAATTATGCCGTAATTAAAATTAAATTAAAATTATGCCGTAAATTATGCCGTATTATAAAATTATGCCGTAAAATAAAATAATGCCGTATTATAAAATATTTATAAAATAATGCCAATAATTATAAAATAATGCCAATAATTATAAAATAATGCTAATAATTATAAAATAATGCCAATAATTATAAAATAATTAAAAATAATGCCGCACAAAAAATGATGTCAAAACTAGAATATCGTATATCGTTTGATTCAGTATCAAAAATATTACATCGCGTAATTATGTCAAAATATGATAATCAAGAACCCATCTATAAAAAAATTGAAATATTTAACCATGATACCTAGTTAAAAACATTGCGACGATTATTTTAAAATATTTTTAGGAATGATTGTATTAATTGGGCGTGATAGATTTGAATTATTTTTAATGACATAATATAGTTTAAAAAAAATGGTTGTAAATATATTGAAAAAATATGATGATAGTGACGATGATATTGATGATAATGATGATAACGTTATTAATATATATTTCTTTATGATCAATGCAACAACAAGTATAATACTTGCAATAGTTGATGTTGACCATCTGATCAATTATCAACAAATTATATCGGATGTCATTTATAATAGCATAAAGGCAAGGTATATTAATATATATCCGTCAATGGTATATTTTTATTATAAAAATAATGACCGGTATGCAATTTTTAATATAAACACGTATACGATACCAACAGTACCACAATATATAGATTTGATAAAAAATATTGATATAAATAGCGTAACAGTAGTTGAGGTGACACCAAAAGATGTTTATATCACTACTGTAAATTGTAGATTTTTACGTTCTTACATTGATGATATCATCGAAATAATAAATATTTATAAAACCCTCGTTAGTACAGGAATATTCGAATTTTATTATGAAACGCATCAAAACATGCATAAGTGTGGATATTAATTTTTTTATGAGTTCCGGCAAAATTTGAATAAGAATAATATTTTAATATCAAAGATGAGTTTAGTGCCGTATAAATTAAAAAATGCAATAAAAGACGATACTTTATTAAACTTATATGTTTTTCATTGCGAACATGAATTAAATAAAAATATAATATTGGTAACCGTACTAACTAATACACTAAAAATCGATACTGATATTATCAGTAATTATGTAATATCATTATTACAAATTTACGAGACATTTATACCAAATGTCGACAATAAGACATATTATATTTTATGTATTAACGCACTAGCAAAAATATATTTATTATTTCGAGTGGGTGATTATAAAACGGAAGATATAATAATTTACGAATTATTTATATCAAAATATATATCGATAAAAACATCTATCGATTATAAAATAAAAAAGAATATAAATATTTATCATTGCGAAGAAATAAAACGGATTGAAAATCGTACAGATATTTATTATCACATAATAAATAGAAAAATGAAAAAATATTGCTATGAAACCACAAGTACAATAAAAGAATTCGTTGATAAATTAATATTAAATTATAACAAAGTATTATTAGAATGTATTAAATATAATGAGCAAAAAATATAATAATTTTATTATTTTTTGTTAAATTTGAATATAATATCATATTAATTCATAAAATGGAAGAAGATTTTAATCGACTTGTTCGTTGCTTCTTAAGACCAGATGATGTTTGTTCAATGCTTGTGTTTGGCGGTGAAAAACCGTTTATTATATATATAAGTGCGAGGTGTATGGATCATTTTTATGAGATCGCAATAATCTCACAAGCACTTCATCGGTATAACAAAATAAAGCGCGAAATAATAAAACAACATGAATATAAATATGAATTAATTACAAATATTAATAAACAAATTTAATCGATCAAATAAAAAATTTTATCAGCTCAATAAAAAATTTACTTTCGATGTGATCAACGTAAATCTTGAACCGATGATAAATGATTTATATCATATAGGTCCGGGTACTCCTATAACTGTTGATAATGTGAGATCAATAAATTTGGATAACCCGATAGTTTATATGAGGAATAATAATGGGATTATTATTGTATGATAATAAAATTGAACTATATTTTTTTAAATAAATAATAATGACTTCAACAAATTGGGACATATATATTTGCGAAACCAATTTCCAAGAATATGTCGTATATGTGTCGACCTTTAATGAAAAAAATCGACCATATTATGATCAATGGATAATATATCCTCTATTATTAAAGTTTTTTCATGATTTTGAATATTTTTACGTAATGATCCACTACAAGAACAATAATTATAAAATAATGCCGTATTAAAAAATTATGCCGTAATAAAAATTAAATTAAAATTATGCCGTAAATAATGCCGTATTATAAAATTATGCCGTAAAATAAAATAATGCCGTATTATAAAATAATTATAAAATAATGCCAATAATTATAAAATAATGCCAATAATTATAAAATAATTAAAAATAATGCCGCACAAAAAATGATGTCAAAACTAGAATATCGTATATCGTTTGATTCAGTATCAAAAATATTACATCGAGTAATTATGTCAAAATATGATAATCAAGAACCCATCTATAAAAAAATTGAAATATTTAACCATGATACCCAGTTAAAAACATTGCGACGATTATTTTTAAATATTTTTAGGAATGATTTTATTAATTGGGCGTGATAGACTTGAATTATTTTTAATGACATAATATAGTTTAAAAAAAATGGTTGTAAATATATTGAAAAAATATGATGATAGTGACGATGATATTGATGATAATGATGATAACGTTATTAATATATATTTCTTTATGATCAATGCAACAACAAGTATAATACTTGCAAGAGTTGATGTTGATCATCTGATCAATTATCAACAAATTATATCGGATGTCATTTATAATAGCATAAAGGCAAGGTATATTAATATATATCCGTCAATGGTATATTTTTATTATAAAAATAATGACCGGTATGCAATTTTTAATATAAACACGTATACGATACCAACAGTACCACAATATATAGATTTGATAAAAAATATTGATATAAATAGCGTAACAGTAGTTGAGGTGACACCAAAAGATGTTTATATCACTACTGTAAATTGTAGATTTTTACGTTCTTACATTGATGATATCATCGAAATAATAAATATTTATAAAACCCTCGTTAGTACAGGAATATTCGAATTTTATTATGAAACGCATCAAAACATGCATAAGTGTGGATATTAATTTTTTTATGAGTTCCGGCAAAATTTGAATAAGAATAATATTTTAATATCAAAGATGAGTTTAGTACCGTATAAATTAAAAAATGCAATAAAAGACGATACTTTATTAAACTTATATGTTTTTCATTGCGAACATGAATTAAATAAAAATATAATATTGGTAACCGTACTAACTAATACACTAAAAATCGATACTGATATTATCAGTAATTATGTAATATCATTATTACAAATTTACGAGACATTTATACCAAATGTCGACAATAAGACATATTATATTTTATGTATTAACGCACTAGCAAAAATATATTTATTATTTCGAGTGGGTGATTATAAAACGGAAGATATAATAATTTACGAATTATTTATATCAAAATATATATCGATAAAAACATCTATCGATTATAAAATAAAAAAGAATATAAATATTTATCATTGCGAAGAAATAAAACGGATTGAAAATCGTACAGATATTTATTATCACATAATAAATAGAAAAATGAAAAAATATTGCTATGAAACCACAAGTACAATAAAAGAATTCGTTGATAAATTAATATTAAATTATAACAAAGTATTATTAGAATGTATTAAATATAATGAGCAAAAAATATAATAATTTTATTATTTTTTGTTAAATTTGAATATAATATCATATTAATTCATAAAATGGAAGAAGATTTTAATCGACTTGTTCGTTGCTTCTTAAGACCAGATGATGTTTGTTCAATTCTTGTGTTTGGCGGTGAAAAACCGTTTATTATATATATAAGTGCGAGGTGTATGGATCATTTTAATGAGATCGCAATAATCTCACAAGCACTTCATCGGTATAACAAAATAAGGCGCGAAATAATAAAACAACATGAATATAAATATGAATTAATTACAAATATTAATAAACAAATTTAATCGATCAAATAAAAAATTTTATCAGCTCAATAAAAAATTTACTTTCGATGTGATCAACGTAAATCTTGAACCGATGATAAATGATTTATATCATATAGGTCCGGGTACTCCTATAACTGTTGATAATGTGAGATCAATAAATTTGGATAACCCGATAGTTTATATGAGGAATAATAATGGGATTATTATTGTATGATAATAAAATTGAACTATATTTTTTTAAATAAATAATAATGACTTCAACAAATTGGGACATATATATTTGCGAAACCAATTTCCAAGAATATGTCGTATATGTGTCGACCTTTAATGAAAAAAATCGACCATATTATGATCAATGGATAATATATCCTCTATTATTAAAGTTTTTTCATGATTTTGAATATTTTTACGTAATGATCCACTACAAGAACAATAATTATAAAATAATGCCGTATTATAAAATTATGCCGTAATTAAAATTAAATTAAAATTATGCCGTAAATAATGCCGTATTATAAAATTATGCCGTAAAATAAAATAATGCCGTATTATAAAATAATTATAAAATAATGCCAATAATTATAAAATAATGCCAATAATTATAAAATAATTAAAAATAATGCCGCACAAAAAATGATGTCCAAACTAGAATATCGTATATCGTTTAATTCAGTATCAAAAATATTACATCGAGTAATTATGTCAAAATATGATAATCAAGAACCCATCTATAAAAAAATTGAAATATTTAACCATGATACCCAGTTAAAAACATTGCGACGATTATTTTCAAATATTTTTAGGAATGATTGTATTAATTGGGCGTGATAGATTTGAATTATTTTTAATGACATAATATAGTTTAAAAAAAATGGTTGTAAATATATTGAAAAAATATGATGATAGTGACGATGATATTGATGATAATGATGATAACGTTATTAATATATATTTCTTTATGATCAATGCAACAACAAGTATAATACTTGCAAGAGTTGATGTTGATCATCTGATCAATTATCAACAAATTATATCGGATGTCATTTATAATAGCATAAAGGCAAGGTATATTAATATATATCCGTCAATGGTATATTTTTATTATAAAAATAATGACCGGTATGCAATTTTTAATATAAACACGTATACGATACCAACAGTACCACAATATATAGATTTGATAAAAAATATTGATATAAATAGCGTAACAGTAGTTGAGGTGACACCAAAAGATGTTTATATCACTACTGTAAATTGTAGATTTTTACGTTCTTACATTGATGATATCATCGAAATAATAAATATTTATAAAACCCTCGTTAGTACAGGAATATTCGAATTTTATTATGAAACGCATCAAAACATGCATAAGTGTGGATATTAATTTTTTTATGAGTTCCGGCAAAATTTGAATAAGAATAATATTTTAATATCAAAGATGAGTTTAGTACCGTATAAATTAAAAAATGCAATAAAAGACGATACTTTATTAAACTTATATGTTTTTCATTGCGAACATGAATTAAATAAAAATATAATATTGGTAACCGTACTAACTAATACACTAAAAATCGATACTGATATTATCAGTAATTATGTAATATCATTATTACAAATTTACGAGACATTTATACCAAATGTCGACAATAAGACATATTATATTTTATGTATTAACGCACTAGCAAAAATATATTTATTATTTCGAGTGGGTGATTATAAAACGGAAGATATAATAATTTACGAATTATTTATATCAAAATATATATCGATAAAAACATCTATCGATTATAAAATAAAAAAGAATATAAATATTTATCATTGCGAAGAAATAAAACGGATTGAAAATCGTACAGATATTTATTATCACATAATAAATAGAAAAATGAAAAAATATTGCTATGAAACCACAAGTACAATAAAAGAATTCGTTGATAAATTAATATTAAATTATAACAAAGTATTATTAGAATGTATTAAATATAATGAGCAAAAAATATAATAATTTTATTATTTTTTGTTAAATTTGAATATAATATCATATTAATTCATAAAATGGAAGAAGATTTTAATCGACTTGTTCGTTGCTTCTTAAGACCAGATGATGTTTGTTCAATGCTTGTGTTTGGCGGTGAAAAACCGTTTATTATATATATAAGTGCGAGGTGTATGGATCATTTTAATGAGATCGCAATAATCTCACAAGCACTTCATCGGTATAACAAAATAAAGCGCGAAATAATAAAACAACATGAATATAAATATGAATTAATTACAAATATTAATAAACAAATTTAATCGATCAAATAAAAAATTTTATCAGCTCAATAAAAAATTTACTTTCGATGTGATCAACGTAAATCTTGAACCGATGATAAATGATTTATATCATATAGGTCCGGGTACTCCTATAACTGTTGATAATGTGAGATCAATAAATTTGGATAACCCGATAGTTTATATGAGGAATAATAATGGGATTATTATTGTATGATAATAAAATTGAACTATATTTTTTTAAATAAATAATAATGACTTCAACAAATTGGGACATATATATTTGCGAAACCAATTTCCAAGAATATGTCGTATATGTGTCGACCTTTAATGAAAAAAATCGACCATATTATGATCAATGGATAATATATCCTCTATTATTAAAGTTTTTTCATGATTTTGAATATTTTTACGTAATGATCCACTACAAGAACAATAATTATAAAATAATGCCGTATTATAAAATTATGCCGTAATTAAAATTAAATTAAAATTATGCCGTAAATAATGCCGTATTATAAAATTATGCCGTAAAATAAAATAATGCCGTATTATAAAATAATTATAAAATAATGCCAATAATTATAAAATAATGCCAATAATTATAAAATAATTAAAAATAATGCCGCACAAAAAATGATGTCCAAACTAGAATATCGTATATCGTTTAAATCAGTATCAAAAATATTACATCGAGTAATTATGTCAAAATATGATAATCAAGAACCCATCTATAAAAAAATTGAAATATTTAACCATGATACCCAGTTAAAAACATTGCGACGATTATTTTCAAATATTTTTAGGAATGATTGTATTAATTGGGCGTGATAGATTTGAATTATTTTTAATGACATAATATAGTTTAAAAAAAATGGTTGTAAATATATTGAAAAAATATGATGATAGTGACGATGATATTGATGATAATGATGATAACGTTATTAATATATATTTCTTTATGATCAATGCAACAACAAGTATAATACTTGCAAGAGTTGATGTTGATCATCTGATCAATTATCAACAAATTATATCGGATGTCATTTATAATAGCATAAAGGCAAGGTATATTAATATATATCCGTCAATGGTATATTTTTATTATAAAAATAATGACCGGTATGCAATTTTTAATATAAACACGTATACGATACCAACAGTACCACAATATATAGATTTGATAAAAAATATTGATATAAATAGCGTAACAGTAGTTGAGGTGACACCAAAAGATGTTTATATCACTACTGTAAATTGTAGATTTTTACGTTCTTACATTGATGATATCATCGAAATAATAAATATTTATAAAACCCTCGTTAGTACAGGAATATTCGAATTTTATTATGAAACGCATCAAAACATGCATAAGTGTGGATATTAATTTTTTTATGAGTTCCGGCAAAATTTGAATAAGAATAATATTTTAATATCAAAGATGAGTTTAGTACCGTATAAATTAAAAAATGCAATAAAAGACGATACTTTATTAAACTTATATGTTTTTCATTGCGAACATGAATTAAATAAAAATATAATATTGGTAACCGTACTAACTAATACACTAAAAATCGATACTGATATTATCAGTAATTATGTAATATCATTATTACAAATTTACGAGACATTTATACCAAATGTCGACAATAAGACATATTATATTTTATGTATTAACGCACTAGCAAAAATATATTTATTATTTCGAGTGGGTGATTATAAAACGGAAGATATAATAATTTACGAATTATTTATATCAAAATATATATCGATAAAAACATCTATCGATTATAAAATAAAAAAGAATATAAATATTTATCATTGCGAAGAAATAAAACGGATTGAAAATCGTACAGATATTTATTATCACATAATAAATAGAAAAATGAAAAAATATTGCTATGAAACCACAAGTACAATAAAAGAATTCGTTGATAAATTAATATTAAATTATAACAAAGTATTATTAGAATGTATTAAATATAATGAGCAAAAAATATAATAGTTTTATTATTTTTTGTTAAATTTGAATATAATATCATATTAATTCATAAAATGGAAGAAGATTTTAATCGACTTGTTCGTTGCTTCTTAAGACCAGATGATGTTTGTTCAATGCTTGTGTTTGGCGGTGAAAAACCGTTTATTATATATATAAGTGCGAGGTGTATGGATCATTTTTATGAGATCGCAATAATCTCACAAGCACTTCATCGGTATAACAAAATAAAGCGCGAAATAATAAAACAACATGAATATAAATATGAATTAATTACAAATATTAATAAACAAATTTAATCGATCAAATAAAAAATTTTATCAGCTCAATAAAAAATTTACTTTCGATGTGATCAACGTAAATCTTGAACCGATGATAAATGATTTATATCATATAGGTCCGGGTACTCCTATAACTGTTGATAATGTGAGATCAATAAATTTGGATAACCCGATAGTTTATATGAGGAATAATAATGGGATTATTATTGTATGATAATAAAATTGAACTATATTTTTTTAAATAAATAATAATGACTTCAACAAATTGGGACATATATATTTGCGAAACCAATTTCCAAGAATATGTCGTATATGTGTCGACCTTTAATGAAAAAAATCGACCATATTATGATCAATGGATAATATATCCTCTATTATTAAAGTTTTTTCATGATTTTGAATATTTTTACGTAATGATCCACTACAAGAACAATAATTATAAAATAATGCCGTATTATAAAATAATGCCGTAATTAAAATTAAATTAAAATTATGCCGTAAATTATGCCGTATTATAAAATTATGCCGTAAAATAAAATAATGCCGTATTATAAAATATTTATAAAATAATGCCAATAATTATAAAATAATGCCAATAATTATAAAATAATGCCAATAATTATAAAATAATTAAAAATAATGCCGCACAAAAAATGATGTCAAAACTAGAATATCGTATATCGTTTGATTCAGTATCAAAAATATTACATCGAGTAATTATGTCAAAATATGATAATCAAGAACCCATCTATAAAAAAATTGAAATATTAAACCATGATACCCAGTTAAAAACATTGCGACGATTATTTTCAAATATTTTTAGGAATGATTGTATTAATTGGGCGTGATAGATTTGAATTATTTTTAATGACATAATATAGTTTAAAAAAAATGGTTGTAAATATATTGAAAAAATATGATGATAGTGACGATGATATTGATGATAATGATGATAACGTTATTAATATATATTTCTTTATGATCAATGCAACAACAAGTATAATACTTGCAAGAGTTGATGTTGATCATCTGATCAATTATCAACAAATTATATCGGATGTCATTTATAATAGCATAAAGGCAAGGTATATTAATATATATCCGTCAATGGATATTTTTATTATAAAAATAATGACCGGTATGCAATTTTTAATATAAACACGTATACGATACCAACAGTACCACAATATATAGATTTGATAAAAAATATTGATATAAATAGCGTAACAGTAGTTGAGGTGACACCAAAAGATGTTTATATCACTACTGTAAATTGTAGATTTTTACGTTCTTACATTGATGATATCATCGAAATAATAAATATTTATAAAACCCTCGTTAGTACAGGAATATTCGAATTTTATTATGAAACGCATCAAAACATGCATAAGTGTGGATATTAATTTTTTTATGAGTTCCGGCAAAATTTGAATAAGAATAATAATTTAATATCAAAGATGAGTTTAGTACCGTATAAATTAAAAAATGCAATAAAAGACGATACTTTATTAAACTTATATGTTTTTCATTGCGAACATGAATTAAATAAAAATATAATATTGGTAACCGTACTAACTAATACACTAAAAATCGATACTGATATTATCAGTAATTATGTAATATCATTATTACAAATTTACGAGACATTTATACCAAATGTCGACAATAAGACATATTATATTTTATGTATTAACGCACTAGCAAAAATATATTTATTATTTCGAGTGGGTGATTATAAAACGGAAGATATAATAATTTACGAATTATTTATATCAAAATATATATCGATAAAAACATCTATCGATTATAAAATAAAAAAGAATATAAATATTTATCATTGCGAAGAAATAAAACGGATTGAAAATCGTACAGATATTTATTATCACATAATAAATAGAAAAATGAAAAAATATTGCTATGAAACCACAAGTACAATAAAAGAATTCGTTGATAAATTAATATTAAATTATAACAAAGTATTATTAGAATGTATTAAATATAATGAGCAAAAAATATAATAATTTTATTATTTTTTGTTAAATTTGAATATAATATCATATTAATTCATAAAATGGAAGAAGATTTTAATCGACTTGTTCGTTGCTTCTTAAGACCAGATGATGTTTGTTCAATGCTTGTGTTTGGCGGTGAAAAACCGTTTATTATATATATAAGTGCGAGGTGTATGGATCATTTTTATGAGATCGCAATAATCTCACAAGCACTTCATCGGTATAACAAAATAAAGCGCGAAATAATAAAACAACATGAATATAAATATGAATTAATTACAAATATTAATAAACAAATTTAATCGATCAAATAAAAAATTTTATCAGCTCAATAAAAAATTTACTTTCGATGTGATCAACGTAAATCTTGAACCGATGATAAATGATTTATATCATATAGGTCCGGGTACTCCTATAACTGTTGATAATGTGAGATCAATAAATTTGGATAACCCGATAGTTCATATGAGGAATAATAATGGGATTATTATTGTATGATAATAAAATTGAACTATATTTTTTTAAATAAATAATAATGACTTCAACAAATTGGGACATATAAATTTGCGAAACCAATTTCCAAGAATATGTCGTATATGTGTCGACCTTTAATGAAAAAAATCGACCATATTATGATCAATGGATAATATATCCTCTATTATTAAAGTTTTTTCATGATTTTGAATATTTTTACGTAATGATCCACTACAAGAACAATAATTATAAAATAATGCCGTATTAAAAAATTATGCCGTAATTAAAATTAAATTAAAATTATGCCGTAAATAATGCCGTATTATAAAATTATGCCGTAAAATAAAATAATGCCGTATTATAAAATAATTATAAAA
This sequence comes from Hydra vulgaris, assembly GCF_038396675.1. Classification (NCBI taxonomy): domain Eukaryota; kingdom Metazoa; phylum Cnidaria; class Hydrozoa; order Anthoathecata; family Hydridae; genus Hydra; species Hydra vulgaris. Next base: position 76,317 of record NC_088925.1, on the reverse strand, counting down.
TAATGCCAATAATTATATAATAATGCCAATAATTATAAAATAATTAAAAATAATGCCGCACAAAAAATGATGTCAAAACTAGAATATCGTATATCGTTTGATTCAGTATCAAAAATATTACATCGAGTAATTATGTCAAAATATGATAATCAAGAACCCATCTTTAAAAAAATTGAAATATTTAACCATGATACCCAGTTAAAAACATTGCGACGATTATTTTCAAATATTTTTAGGAATGATTGTATTAATTGGGCGTGATAGATTTGAATTATTTTTAATGACATAATATAGTTTAAAAAAAATGGTTGTAAATATATTGAAAAAATATGATGATAGTGACGATGATATTGATGATAATGATGATAACGTTATTAATATATATTTCTTTATGATCAATGCAACAACAAGTATAATACTTGCAAGAGTTGATGTTGATCATCTGATCAATTATCAACAAATTATATCGGATGTCATTTATAATAGCATAAAGGCAAGGTATATTAATATATATCCGTCAATGGTATATTTTTATTATAAAAATAATGACCGGTATGCAATTTTTAATATAAACACGTATACGATACCAACAGTACCACAATATATAGATTTGATAAAAAATATTGATATAAATAGCGTAACAGTAGTTGAGGTGACACCAAAAGATGTTTATATCACTACTGTAAATTGTAGATTTTTACGTTCTTACATTGATGATATCATCGAAATAATAAATATTTATAAAACCCTCGTTAGTACAGGAATATTCGAATTTTATTATGAAACGCATCAAAACATGCATAAGTGTGGATATTAATTTTTTTATGAGTTCCGGCAAAATTTGAATAAGAATAATATTTTAATATCAAAGATGAGTTTAGTACCGTATAAATTAAAAAATGCAATAAAAGACGATACTTTATTAAACTTATATGTTTTTCATTGCGAACATGAATTAAATAAAAATATAATATTGGTAACCGTACTAACTAATACACTAAAAATCGATACTGATATTATCAGTAATTATGTAATATCATTATTACAAATTTACGAGACATTTATACCAAATGTCGACAATAAGACATATTATATTTTATGTATTAACGCACTAGCAAAAATATATTTATTATTTCGAGTGGGTGATTATAAAACGGAAGATATAATAATTTACGAATTATTTATATCAAAATATATATCGATAAAAACATCTATCGATTATAAAATAAAAAAGAATATAAATATTTATCATTGCGAAGAAATAAAACGGATTGAAAATCGTACAGATATTTATTATCACATAATAAATAGAAAAATGAAAAAATATTGCTATGAAACCACAAGTACAATAAAAGAATTCGTTGATAAATTAATATTAAATTATAACAAAGTATTATTAGAATGTATTAAATATAATGAGCAAAAAATATAATAGTTTTATTATTTTTTGTTAAATTTGAATATAATATCATATTAATTCATAAAATGGAAGAAGATTTTAATCGACTTGTTCGTTGCTTCTTAAGACCAGATGATGTTTGTTCAATGCTTGTGTTTGGCGGTGAAAAACCGTTTATTATATATATAAGTGCGAGGTGTATGGATCATTTTTATGAGATCGCAATAATCTCACAAGCACTTCATCGGTATAACAAAATAAAGCGCGAAATAATAAAACAACATGAATATAAATATGAATTAATTACAAATATTAATAAACAAATTTAATCGATCAAATAAAAAATTTTATCAGCTCAATAAAAAATTTACTTTCGATGTGATCAACGTAAATCTTGAACCGATGATAAATGATTTATATCATATAGGTCCGGGTACTCCTATAACTGTTGATAATGTGAGATCAATAAATTTGGATAACCCGATAGTTTATATGAGGAATAATAATGGGATTATTATTGTATGATAATAAAATTGAACTATATTTTTTTAAATAAATAATAATGACTTCAACAAATTGGGACATATATATTTGCGAAACCAATTTCCAAGAATATGTCGTATATGTGTCGACCTTTAATGAAAAAAATCGACCATATTATGATCAATGGATAATATATCCTCTATTATTAAAGTTTTTTCATGATTTTGAATATTTTTACGTAATGATCCACTACAAGAACAATAATTATAAAATAATGCCGTATTATAAAATTATGCCGTAATTAAAATTAAATTAAAATTATGCCGTAAATTATGCCGTATTATAAAATTATGCCGTAAAATAAAATAATGCCGTATTATAAAATATTTATAAAATAATGCCAATAATTATAAAATAATGCCAATAATTATAAAATAATGCCAATAATTATAAAATAATTAAAAATAATGCCGCACAAAAAATGATGTCAAAACTAGAATATCGTATATCGTTTGATTCAGTATCAAAAATATTACATCGAGTAATTATGTCAAAATATGATAATCAAGAACCCATCTATAAAAAAATTGAAATATTTAACCATGATACCCAGTTAAAAACATTGCGACGATTATTTTCAAATATTTTTAGGAATGATTGTATTAATTGGGCGTGATAGATTTGAATTATTTTTAATGACATAATATAGTTTAAAAAAAATGGTTGTAAATATATTGAAAAAATATGATGATAGTGACGATGATATTGATGATAATGATGATAACGTTATTAATATATATTTCTTTATGATCAATGCAACAACAAGTATAATACTTGCAAGAGTTGATGTTGATCATCTGATCAATTATCAACAAATTATATCGGATGTCATTTATAATAGCATAAAGGCAAGGTATATTAATATATATCCGTCAATGGTATATTTTTATTATAAAAATAATGACCGGTATGCAATTTTTAATATAAACACGTATACGATACCAACAGTACCACAATATATAGATTTGATAAAAAATATTGATATAAATAGCGTAACAGTAGTTGAGGTGACACCAAAAGATGTTTATATCACTACTGTAAATTGTAGATTTTTACGTTCTTACATTGATGATATCATCGAAATAATAAATATTTATAAAACCCTCGTTAGTACAGGAATATTCGAATTTTATTATGAAACGCATCAAAACATGCATAAGTGTGGATATTAATTTTTTTATGAGTTCCGGCAAAATTTGAATAAGAATAATATTTTAATATCAAAGATGAGTTTAGTACCGTATAAATTAAAAAATGCAATAAAAGACGATACTTTATTAAACTTATATGTTTTTCATTGCGAACATGAATTAAATAAAAATATAATATTGGTAACCGTACTAACTAATACACTAAAAATCGATACTGATATTATCAGTAATTATGTAATATCATTATTACAAATTTACGAGACATTTATACCAAATGTCGACAATAAGACATATTATATTTTATGTATTAACGCACTAGCAAAAATATATTTATTATTTCGAGTGGGTGATTATAAAACGGAAGATATAATAATTTACGAATTATTTATATCAAAATATATATCGATAAAAACATCTATCGATTATAAAATAAAAAAGAATATAAATATTTATCATTGCGAAGAAATAAAACGGATTGAAAATCGTACAGATATTTATTATCACATAATAAATAGAAAAATGAAAAAATATTGCTATGAAACCACAAGTACAATAAAAGAATTCGTTTATAAACTAATATTAAATTATAACAAAGTATTATTAGAACGTATTAAATATAATGAGCAAAAAATATAATAATTTTATTATTTTTTGTTAAATTTGAATATAATATCATTATAATTCATAAAATGGAAGAAGATTTTAATCGACTTGTTCGTTGCTTCTTAAGACCAGATGATGTTTGTTCAATGCTTGTGTTTGGCGGTGAAAAACCGTTTATTATATATATAAGTGCGAGGTGTATGGATCATTTTTATGAGATCGCAATAATCTCACAAGCACTTCATCGGTATAACAAAATAAAGCGCGAAATAATAAAACAACATGAATATAAATATGAATTAATTACAAATATTAATAAACAAATTTAATCGATCAAATAAAAAATTTTATCAGCTCAATAAAAAATTTACTTTCGATGTGATCAACGTAAATCTTGAACCGATGATAAATGATTTATATCATATAGGTCCGGGTACTCCTATAACTGTTGATAATGTGAGATCAATAAATTTGGATAACCCGATAGTTTATATGAGGAATAATAATGGGATTATTATTGTATGATAATAAAATTGAACTATATTTTTTTAAATAAATAATAATGACTTCAACAAATTGGGACATATATATTTGCGAAACCAATTTCCAAGAATATGTCGTATATGTGTCGACCTTTAATGAAAAAAATCGACCATATTATGATCAATGGATAATATATCCTCTATTATTAAAGTTTTTTCATGATTTTGAATATTTTTACGTAATGATCCACTACAAGAACAATAATTATAAAATAATGCCGTATTATAAAATTATGCCGTAATTAAAATTAAATTAAAATTATGCCGTAAATAATGCCGTATTATAAAATTATGCCGTAAAATAAAATAATGCCGTATTATAAAATAGTTATAAAATAATGCCAATAATTATAAAATAATGCCAATAATTATAAAATAATTAAAAATAATGCCGCACAAAAAATGATGTCAAAACTAGAATATCGTATATCGTTTGATTCAGTATCAAAAATATTACATCGAGTAATTATGTCAAAATATGATAATCAAGAACCCATCTATAAAAAAATTGAAATATTTAACCATGATACCCAGTTAAAAACATTGCGACGATTATTTTTAAATATTTTTAGGAATGATTTTATTAATTGGGCGTGATAGATTTGAATTATTTTTAATGACATAATATAGTTTAAAAAAAATGGTTGTAAATATATTGAAAAAATATGATGATAGTGACGATGATATTGATGATAATGATGATAACGTTATTAATATATATTTCTTTATGATCAATGCAACAACAAGTATAATACTTGCAAGAGTTGATGTTGATCATCTGATCAATTATCAACAAATTATATCGGATGTCATTTATAATAGCATAAAGGCAAGGTATATTAATATTTATCCGTCAATGGATATTTTTATTATAAAAATAATGACCGGTATGCAATTTTTAATATAAACACGTATACGATACCAACAGTACCACAATATATAGATTTGATAAAAAATATTGATATAAATAGCGTAACAGTAGTTGAGGTGACACCAAAAGATGTTTATATCACTACTGTAAATTGTAGATTTTTACGTTCTTACATTGATGATATCATCGAAATAATAAATATTTATAAAACCCTCGTTAGTACAGGAATATTCGACTTTTATTATGAAACGCATCAAAACATGCATAAGTGTGGATATTAATTTTTTTATGAGTTCCGGCAAAATTTGAATAAGAATAATATTTTAATATCAAAGATGAGTTTAGTACCGTATAAATTAAAAAATGCAATAAAAGACGATACTTTATTAAACTTATATGTTTTTCATTGCGAACATGAATTAAATAAAAATATAATATTGGTAACCGTACTAACTAATACACTAAAAATCGATACTGATATTATCAGTAATTATGTAATATCATTATTACAAATTTACGAGACATTTATACCAAATGTCGACAATAAGACATATTATATTTTATGTATTAACGCACTAGCAAAAATATATTTATTATTTCGAGTGGGTGATTATAAAACGGAAGATATAATAATTTACGAATTATTTATATCAAAATATATATCGATAAAAACATCTATCGATTATAAAATAAAAAAGAATATAAATATTTATCATTGCGAAGAAATAAAACGGATTGAAAATCGTACAGATATTTATTATCACATAATAAATAGAAAAATGAAAAAATATTGCTATGAAACCACAAGTACAATAAAAGAATTCGTTGATAAATTAATATTAAATTATAACAAAGTATTATTAGAATGTATTAAATATAATGAGCAAAAAATATAATAATTTTATTATTTTTTGTTAAATTTGAATATAATATCATATTAATTCATAAAATGGAAGAAGATTTTAATCGACTTGTTCGTTGCTTCTTAAGACCAGATGATGTTTGTTCAATGCTTGTGTTTGGCGGTGAAAAACCGTTTATTATATATATAAGTGCGAGGTGTATGGATCATTTTTATGAGATCGCAATAATCTCACAAGCACTTCATCGGTATAACAAAATAAAGCGCGAAATAATAAAACAACATGAATATAAATATGAATTAATTACAAATATTAATAAACAAATTTAATCGATCAAATAAAAAATTTTATCAGCTCAATAAAAAATTTACTTTCGATGTGATCAACGTAAATCTTGAACCGATGATAAATGATTTATATCATATAGGTCCGGGTACTCCTATAACTGTTGATAATGTGAGATCAATAAATTTGGATAACCCGATAGTTTATATGAGGAATAATAATGGGATTATTATTGTATGATAATAAAATTGAACTATATTTTTTTAAATAAATAATAATGACTTCAACAAATTGGGACATATATATTTGCGAAACCAATTTCCAAGAATATGTCGTATATGTGTCGACCTTTAATGAAAAAAATCGACCATATTATGATCAATGGATAATATATCCTCTATTATTAAAGTTTTTTCATGATTTTGAATATTTTTACGTAATGATCCACTACAAGAACAATAATTATAAAATAATGCCGTATTATAAAATTATGCCGTAATTAAAATTAAATTAAAATTATGCCGTAAATAATGCCGTATTATAAAATTGTGCCGTAAAATAAAATAATGCCGTATTATAAAATAATTATAAAATAATGCCAATAATTATAAAATAATGCCAATAATTATAAAATAATTAAAAGAAATGCCGCACAAAAAATGATGTCAAAACTAGAATATCGTATATCGTTTGATTCAGTATCAAAAATATTACATCGAGTAATTATGTCAAAATATGATAATCAAGAACCCATCTATAAAAAAATTGAAATATTTAACCATGATACCCAGTTAAAAACATTGCGACGATTATTTTCAAATATTTTTAGGAATGATTGTATTAATTGGGCGTGATAGATTTGAATTATTTTTAATGACATAATATAGTTTAAAAAAAATGGTTGTAAATATATTGAAAAAATATGATGATAGTGACGATGTTATTGATGATAATGATGATAACGTTATTAATATATATTTCTTTATGATCAATGCAACAACAAGTATAATACTTGCAAAAGTTGATGTTGATCATCTGATCAATTATCAACAAATTATATCGGATGTCATTTATAATAGCATAAAGGCAAGGTATATTAATATATATCCGTCAATGGATATTTTTATTATAAAAATAATGACCGGTATGCAATTTTTAATATAAACACGTATACGATACCAACAGTACCACAATATATAGATTTGATAAAAAATATTGATATAAATAGCGTAACAGTAGTTGAGGTGACACCAAAAGATGTTTATATCACTACTGTAAATTGTAGATTTTTACGTTCTTACATTGATGATATCATCGAAATAATAAATATTTATAAAACCCTCGTTAGTACAGGAATATTCGAATTTTATTATGAAACGCATCAAAACATGCATAAGTGTGGATATTAATTTTTTTATGAGTTCCGGCAAAATTTGAATAAGAATAATATTTTAATATCAAAGATGAGTTTAGTACCGTATAAATTAAAAAATGCAATAAAAGACGATACTTTATTAAACTTATATGTTTTTCATTGCGAACATGAATTAAATAAAAATATAATATTGGTAACCGTACTAACTAATACACTAAAAATCGATACTGATATTATCAGTAATTATGTAATATCATTATTACAAATTTACGAGACATTTATACCAAATGTCGACAATAAGACATATTATATTTTATGTATTAACGCACTAGCAAAAATATATTTATTATTTCGAGTGGGTGATTATAAAACGGAAGATATAATAATTTACGAATTATTTATATCAAAATATATATCGATAAAAACATCTATCGATTATAAAATAAAAAAGAATATAAATATTTATCATTGCGAAGAAATAAAACGGATTGAAAATCGTACAGATATTTATTATCACATAATAAATAGAAAAATGAAAAAATATTGCTATGAAACCACAAGTACAATAAAAGAATTCGTTGATAAATTAATATTAAATTATAACAAAGTATTATTAGAATGTATTAAACATAATGAGCAAAAAATTTAATAATTTTATTATTTTTTGTTAAATTTGAATATAATATCATATTAATTCATAAAATGGAAGAAGATTTTAATCGACTTGTTCGTTGCTTCTTAAGACCAGATGATGTTTGTTCAATGCTTGTGTTTGGCGGTGAAAAACCGTTTATTATATATATAAGTGCGAGGTGTATGGATCATTTTTATGAGATCGCAATAATCTCACAAGCACTTCATCGGTATAACAAAATAAAGCGCGAAATAATAAAACAACATGAATATAAATATGAATTAATTACAAATATTAATAAACAAATTTAATCGATCAAATAAAAAATTTTATCAGCTCAATAAAAAATTTACTTTCGATGTGATCAACGTAAATCTTGAACCGATGATAAATGATTTATATCATATAGGTCCGGGTACTCCTATAACTGTTGATAATGTGAGATCAATAAATTTGGATAACCCGATAGTTTATATGAGGAATAATAATGGGATTATTATTGTATGATAATAAAATTGAACTATATTTTTTTAAATAAATAATAATGACTTCAACAAATTGGGACATATATATTTGCGAAACCAATTTCCAAGAATATGTCGTATATGTGTCGACCTTTAATGAAAAAAATCGACCATATTATGATCAATGGATAATATATCCTCTATTATTAAAGTTTTTTCATGATTTGAATATTTTTACGTAATGATCCACTACAAGAACAATAATTATAAAATAATGCCGTATTATAAAATTATGCCGTAAATAAAATTAAATTAAAATTATGCCGTAAATAATGCCGTATAATAAAATTGTGCCGTAAAATAAAATAATGCCTTATTATAAAATAATTATAAAATAATGCCAATAATTATAAAATAATGCCAATAATTATAAAATAATTAAAAATAATGCCGCACAAAAAATGATGTCAAAACTAGAATATCGTATATCGTTTGATTCAGTATCAAAAATATTACATCGAGTAATTATGTCAAAATATGATAATCAAGAACCCATCTATAAAAAAATTGAAATATTTAACCATGATACCCAGTTAAAAACATTGCGACGATTATTTTCAAATATTTTTAGGAATGATTGTATTAATTAGGCGTGATAGATTTGAATTATTTTTAATGACATAATATAGTTTAAAAAAAATGGTTGTAAATATATTGAAAAAATATGATGATAGTGACGATGATATTGATGATAATGATGATAACGTTATTAATATATATTTCTTTATGATCAATGCAACAACAAGTATAATACTTGCAAGAGTTGATGTTGATCATCTGATCAATTATTAACAAATTATATCGGATGTCATTTATAATAGCATAAAGGCAAGGTATATTAATATATATCCGTCAATGGTATATTTTTATTATAAAAATAATGACCGGTATGCAATTTTTAATATAAACACGTATACGATACCAACAGTACCACAATATATAGATTTGATAAAAAATATTGATATAAATAGCGTAACAGTAGTTGAGGTGACACCAAAAGATGTTTATATCACTACTGTAAATTGTAGATTTTTACGTTCTTACATTGATGATATCATCGAAATAATAAATATTTATAAAACCCTCGTTAGTACAGGAATATTCGAATTTTATTATGAAACGCATCAAAACATGCATAAGTGTGGATATTAATTTTTTTATGAGTTCCGGCAAAATTTGAATAAGAATAATATTTTAATATCAAAGATGAGTTTAGTACCGTATAAATTAAAAAATGCAATAAAAGACAATACTTTATTAAACTTATATCTTTTTCATTGCGAACATGAATTAAATAAAAATATAATATTGGTAACCGTACTAACTAATACACTAAAAATCGATACTGATATTATCAGTAATTATGTAATATCATTATTTTAAATTTACGAGACATTTATACCAAATGTCGAGAATAAGACATATTATATTTTATGTATTAACGCACTAGCAAAAATATATTTATTATTTCGAGTGGGTGATTATAAAACGGAAGATATAATAATTTACGAATTATTTATATCAAAATATATATCGATAAAAACATCTATCGATTATAAAATAAAAAAGAATATAAATATTTATCATTGCGAAGAAATAAAACGGATTGAAAATCGTACAGATATTTTTTATCACATAATAAATAGAAAAATGAAAAAATATTGCTATGAAACCACAAGTACAATAAAAGAATTCGTTGATAAATTAATATTAAATTATAACAAAGTATTATTAGAATGTATTAAATATAATGAGCAAAAAATATAATAATTTTATTATTTTTTGTTAAATTTGAATATAATATAATATTAATTCATAAAATGGAAGAAGATTTTAATCGACTTGTTCGTTGCTTCTTAAGACCAGATGATGTTTGTTCAATGCTTGTGTTTGGCGGTGAAAAACCGTTTATTATATATATAAGTGCGAGGTGTATGGATCATTTTTATGAGATCGCAATAATCTCACAAACACTTCATCGGTATAACAAAATAAAGCGCGAAATAATAAAACAACATGAATATAAATATAAATTAATTACAAATATTATTAAACAAATTTAATCGATCAAATAAAAAATTTTATCAGCTCAATAAAAAATTTACTTTTGATGTGATCAACGTAAATCTTGAACCGATGATAAATGATTTATATCATATAGGTCCGGGTACTCCTATAACTGTTGATAATGTGAGATCAATAAATTTGGATAACCCGATAGTTTATATGAGGAATAAAATGGGATTATTATTGTATGATAATAAAATTGAACTATATTTTTTTAAATAAATAATAATGACTTCAACAAATTGGGACATATATATTTGCGAAACCAATTTCCAAGAATATGTCGTATATGTGTCGACCTTTAAAGAAAAAAATCGGCCATATTATGATCAATGGATAATATATCCTCTATTATTAAAGTTTTTTCTTGATTTTGAATATTTTTACGTAATGATCCACTACAAGAACAATAATTATAAAATAATGCCGTATTATAAAATTATGCCGTAATTAAATTTAAATTAAAATTATGCCGTAAATAATGCCGTATTATAAAATTATGCCGTAAAATAAAATAATGCCGTATTATAAAATAATTATAAAATAATGCCAATAATTATAAAATAATGCCAATAATTATAAAATAATTAAAAACAATGCCGCACAAAAAATGATGTTAAAACTAGAATATCGTATATCGTTTGATTCAGTATCAAAAATATTACATCGATTAATTATGTCAAAATATGATAATCAAGAACCCATCTATAAAAAAATTGAAATATTTAACCATGATACCCAGTTAAAAACATTGCGACGATTATTTTCAAATATTTTTAGGAATGATTGTATTAATTGGGCGTGATAGATTTGAATTATTTTTAATGACATAATATAGTTTTAAAAAAATGGTTGTAAATATATTGAAAAAATATGATGATAGTGACGATGATATTGATGATAATGATGATAACGTTATTAATATATATTTCTTTATGATCAATGCAACAACAAGTATAATACTTGCAAGAGTTGATGTTGATCATCTGATCAATTATCAACAAATTATATCGGATGTCATTTATAATAGCACAAAGGCAAGGTATATTAATATATATCCGTCAATGGTATATTTTTATTATAAAAATAATGACCGGTATGCAATTTTTAATATAAACACGTATACGATACCAACAGTACCACAATATATAGATTTGATAAAAAATATTGATATAAATAGCGTAACAGTAGTTGAGGTGACACCAAAAGATGTTTATATCACTACTGTAAATTGTAGATTTTTACGTTCTTACATTGATGATATCATCGAAATAATAAATATTTATAAAACCCTCGTTAGTACAGGAATATTCGAATTTTATTATGAAACGCATCAAAACATGCATAAGTGTGGATATTAATTTTTTTATGAGTTCCGGCAAAATTTGAATAAGAATAATATTTTAATATCAAAGATGAGTTTAGTACCGTATAAATTAGAAAATGCAATAAAAGACGATACTTTATTAAACTTATATGTTTTTCATTGCGAACATGAATTAAATAAAAATATAATATTGGTAACCGTACTAACTAATACACTAAAAATCGATACTGATATTATCAGTAATTATGTAATATCATTATTACAAATTTACGAGACATTTATACCAAATGTCGACAATAAGACATATTATATTTTATGTATTAACGCACTAGCAAAAATATATTTATTATTTCGAGTGGGTGATTATAAAACGGAAGATATAATAATTTACGAATTATTTATATCAAAATATATATCGATAAAAACATCTATCGATTATAAAATAAAAAAGAAGATAAATATTTATCATTGCGAAGAAATAAAACGGATTGAAAATCGTACAGATATTTATTATCACATAATAAATAGAAAAATGAAAAAATATTGCTATGAAACCACAAGTACAATAAAAGAATTCGTTGATAAATTATTATTAAATTATAACAAAGTATTATTAGAATGTATTAAATATAATGAGCAAAAAATATAATAATTTTATTATTTTTTGTTAAATTTGAATATAATATAATATCATATTAATTCATAAAATGGAAGAAGATTTTAATCGACTTGTTCGTTGCTTCATAAGACCAGATGATGTTTGTTCAATGCTTGTGTTTGGCGGTGAAAAACCGTTTATTATATATATAAGTGCGAGGTGTATGGATCATTTTTATGAGATCGCAATAATCTCACAAGCACTTCATCGGTATAACAAAATAAAGCGCGAAATAATAAAACAACATGAATATAAATATGAATTAATTACAAATATTAATAAACAAATTTAATCGATCAAATAAAAAATTTTATCAGCTCTATAAAAAATTTACTTTCGATGTGATCAACGTAAATCTTGAACCGATGATAAATGATTTATATCATATAGGTCCGGGTACTCCTATAACTGTTGATAATGTGAGATCAATAAATTTAGATAACCCGATAGTTTATATGAGGAATAATAATGGGATTATTATTGTATGATAATAAAATTGAACTATATTTTTTTAAATAAATAATAATGACTTCAACAAATTGGGACATATATATTTGCGAAACCAATTTCCAAGAATATGTCGTATATGTGTCGACCTTTAATGAAAAAAATCGACCATATTATGATCAATGGATAATATATCCTCTATTATTAAAGTTTTTTCATGATTTGAATATTTTTACGTAATGATCCACTACAAGAACAATAATTATAAAATAATGCCGTATTATAAAATTATGCCGTAAATAAAATTAAATTAAAATTATGCCGTAAATAATGCCGTATTATAAAATTATGCCGTAAAATAAAATAATGCCTTATTATAAAATAATTATAAAATAATGCCAATAATTATAAAATAATGCCAATAATTATAAAATAATTAAAAATAATGCCGCACAAAAAATGATGTCAAAACTAGAATATCGTTATGTATATTATATTTTATGTATTAACGCACTAGCAAAAATATATTTATTATTTCGAGTGGGTGATTATAAAACGGAAGATATAATAAATTTACGAATTATTTATATCAAAATATATATCGATAAAAACATCTATCGATTATAAAATAAAAAAGAATATAAATATTTATCATTGCGAAGAAATAAAACGGATTGAAAATCGTATATCGTTTGATTCAGTATCAAAAATATTACATCGAGTAATTATGTCAAAATATGATAATCAAGAACCCATCTATAAAAAAATTGAAATATTTAACCATGATACCCAGTTAAAAACATTGCGACGATTATTTTCAAATATTTTTAGGAATGATTGTATTAATTGGGCGTGATAGATTTGAATTATTTTTAATGACATAATATAGTTTTAAAAAAATGGTTGTAAATATATTGAAAAAATATGATGATAGTGACGATGATATTGATGATAATGATGATAACGTTATTAATATATATTTCTTTATGATCAATGCAACAACAAGTATAATACTTGCAAGAGTTGATGTTGATCATCTGATTAATTATCAACAAATTATATCGGATGTCATTTATAATAGCATAAAGGCAAGGTATATTAATATATATCCGTCAATAGTATATTTTTATTATAAAAATAATGACCGGTATGCAATTTTTAATATAAACACGTATACGATACCAACAGTACCACAATATATAGATTTGATAAAAAATATTGATATAAATAGCGTAACAGTAGTTGAGGTGACACCAAAAGATGTTTATATCACTACTGTAAATTGTAGATTTTTACGTTCTTACATTGATGATATCATCGAAATAATAAATATTTATAAAACCCTCGTTAGTACAGGAATATTCGAATTTTATTATGAAACGCATCAAAACATGCATAAGTGTGGATATTAATTTTTTTATGAGTTCCGGCAAAATTTGAATAAGAATAATAATTTAATATCAAAGATGAGTTTAGTACCGTATAAATTAAAAAATGCAATAAAAGACGATACTTTATTAAACTTATATGTTTTTCATTGCGAACATGAATTAAATAAAAATATAATATTGGTAACCGTACTAACTAATACACTAAAAATCGATACTGATATTATCAGTAATTATGTAATATCATTATTACAAATTTACGAGACATTTATACCAAATGTCGACAATAAGACATATTATATTTTATGTATTAACGCACTAGCAAAAATATATTTATTATTTCGAGTGGGTGATTATAAAACGGAAGATATAATAATTTACGAATTATTTATATCAAAATATATATCGATAAAAACATCTATCGATTATAAAATAAAAAAGAATATAAATATTTATCATTGCGAAGAAATAAAACGGATTGAAAATCGTACAGATATTTATTATCACATAATAAATAGAAAAATGAAAAAATATTGCTATGAAACCACAAGTACAATAAAAGAATTCGTTGATAAATTAATATTAAATTATAACAAAGTATTATTAGAATGTATTAAATATAATGAGCAAAAAATATAATAATTTTATTATTTTTTGTTAAATTTGAATATAATATCATATTAATTCATAAAATGGAAGAAGATTTTAATCGACTTGTTCGTTGCTTCTTAAGACCAGATGATGTTTGTTCAATGCTTGTGTTTGGCGGTGAAAAACCGTTTATTATATATATAAGTGCGAGGTGTATGGATCATTTTTATGAGATCGCAATAATCTCACAAGCACTTCATCGGTATAACAAAATAAAGCGCGAAATAATAAAACAACATGAATATAAATATGAATTATTTACAAATATTAATAAACAAATTTAATCGATCAAATAAAAAATTTTATCAGCTCAATAAAAAATTTACTTTCGATGTGATCAACGTAAATCTTGAACCGATGATAAATGATTTATATCATATAGGTCCGGGTACTCCTATAACTGTTGATAATGTGAGATCAATAAATTTGGATAACCCGATAGTTTATATGAGGAATAATAATGGGATTATTATTGTATGATAATAAAATTGAACTATATTTTTTTAAATAAATAATAATGACTTCAACAAATTGGGACATATATATTTGCGAAACCAATTTCCAAGAATATGTCGTATATGTGTCGACCTTTAATGAAAAAAATCGACCATATTATGATCAATGGATAATATATCCTCTATTATTAAAGTTTTTTCTTGATTTTGAATATTTTTACGTAATGATCCACTACAAGAACAATAATTATAAAATAATGCCGTATTATAAAATTATGCCGTAATTAAAATTAAATTAAAATTATGCCGTAAATAATGCCGTATTATAAAATTATGCCGTAAAATAAAATAATGCCGTATTATAAAATAATTATAAAATAATGCCAATAATTATAAAATAATGCCAATAATTATAAAATAATTAAAAACAATGCCGCACAAAAAATGATGTTAAAACTAGAATATCGTATATCGTTTGATTCAGTATCAAAAATATTACATCGAGTAATTATGTCAAAATATGATAATCAAGAACCCATCTATAAAAAAATTGAAATATTTAACCATGATACCCAGTTAAAAACATTGCGACGATTATTTTCAAATATTTTTAGGAATGATTGTATTAATTGGGCGTGATAGATTTGAATTATTTTTAATGACATAATATAGTTTTAAAAAAATGGTTGTAAATATATTGAAAAAATATGATGATAGTGACGATGATATTGATGATAATGATGATAACGTTATTAATATATATTTCTTTATGATCAATGCAACAACAAGTATAATACTTGCAAGAGTTGATGTTGATCATCTGATTAATTATCAACAAATTATATCGGATGTCATTTATAATAGCATAAAGGCAAGGTATATTAATATATATCCGTCAATAGTATATTTTTATTATAAAAATAATGACCGGTATGCAATTTTTAATATAAACACGTATACGATACCAACAGTACCACAATATATAGATTTGATAAAAAATATTGATATAAATAGCGTAACAGTAGTTGAGGTGACACCAAAAGATGTTTATATCACTACTGTAAATTGTAGATTTTTACGTTCTTACATTGATGATATCATCGAAATAATAAATATTTATAAAACCCTCGTTAGTACAGGAATATTCGAATTTTATTATGAAACGCATCAAAACATGCATAAGTGTGGATATTAATTTTTTTATGAGTTCCGGCAAAATTTGAATAAGAATAATAATTTAATATCAAAGATGAGTTTAGTACCGTATAAATTAAAAAATGCAATAAAAGACGATACTTTATTAAACTTATATGTTTTTCATTGCGAACATGAATTAAATAAAAATATAATATTGGTAACCGTACTAACTAATACACTAAAAATCGATACTGATATTATCAGTAATTATGTAATATCATTATTACAAATTTACGAGACATTTATACCAAATGTCGACAATAAGACATATTATATTTTATGTATTAACGCACTAGCAAAAATATATTTATTATTTCGAGTGGGTGATTATAAAACGGAAGATATAATAATTTACGAATTATTTATATCAAAATATATATCGATAAAAACATCTATCGATTATAAAATAAAAAAGAATATAAATATTTATCATTGCGAAGAAATAAAACGGATTGAAAATCGTACAGATATTTATTATCACATAATAAATAGAAAAATGAAAAAATATTGCTATGAAACCACAAGTACAATAAAAGAATTCGTTGATAAATTAATATTAAATTATAACAAAGTATTATTAGAATGTATTAAATATAATGAGCAAAAAATATAATAATTTTATTATTTTTTGTTAAATTTGAATATAATATCATATTAATTCATAAAATGGAAGAAGATTTTAATCGACTTGTTCGTTGCTTCTTAAGACCAGATGATGTTTGTTCAATGCTTGTGTTTGGCGGTGAAAAACCGTTTATTATATATATAAGTGCGAGGTGTATGGATCATTTTTATGAGATCGCAATAATCTCACAAGCACTTCATCGGTATAACAAAATAAAGCGCGAAATAATAAAACAACATGAATATAAATATGAATTATTTACAAATATTAATAAACAAATTTAATCGATCAAATAAAAAATTTTATCAGCTCAATAAAAAATTTACTTTCGATGTGATCAACGTAAATCTTGAACCGATGATAAATGATTTATATCATATAGGTCCGGGTACTCCTATAACTGTTGATAATGTGAGATCATTAAATTTGGATAACCCGATAGTTTATATGAGGAATAATAATGGGATTATTATTGTATGATAATAAAATTGAACTATATTTTTTTAAATAAATAATAATGACTTCAACAAATTGGGACATATATATTTGCGAAACCAATTTCCAAGAATATGTCGTATATGTGTCGACCTTTAATGAAAAAAATCGACCATATTATGATCAATGGATAATATATCCTCTATTATTAAAGTTTTTTCATGATTTTGAATATTTTTACGTAATGATCCACTACAAGAACAATAATTATAAAATAATGCCGTATTATAAAATTATGCCGTAAATAAAATTAAATTAAAATTATGCCGTAAATAATGCCGTATTATAAAATTATGCCGTAAAATAAAATAATGCCGTATTATAAAATAATTATAAAATAATGCCAATAATTATAAAATAATGCCAATAATTATAAAATAATTAAAAATAATGCCGCACAAAAAATGATGTCAAAACTAGAATATCGTATATCGTTTGATTCAGTATCAAAAATATTACATCGAGTAATTATGTCAAAATATGATAATCAAGAACCCATCTATAAAAAAATTGAAATATTTAACCATGATACCCAGTTAAAAACATTGCGACGATTATTTTCAAATATTTTTAGGAATGATTGTATTAATTAGGCGTGATAGATTTGAATTATTTTTAATGACATAATATAGTTTTAAAAAAATGGTTGTAAATATATTGAAAAAATATGATGATAGTGACGATGATATTGATGATAATGATGATAACGTTATTAATATATATTTCTTTATGATCAATGCAACAACAAGTATAATACTTGCAAGAGTTGATGTTGATCATCTGATTAATTATCAACAAATTATATCGGATGTCATTTATAATAGCATAAAGGCAAGGTATATTAATATATATCCGTCAATGGTATATTTTTATTATAAAAATAATGACCGGTATGCAATTTTTAATATAAACACGTATACGATACCAACAGTACCACAATATATAGATTTGATAAAAAATATTGATATAAATAGCGTAACAGTAGTTGAGGTGACACCAAAAGATGTTTATATCACTACTGTAAATTGTAGATTTTTACGTTCTTACATTGATGATATCATCGAAATAATAAATATTTATAAAACCCTCGTTAGTACAGGAATATTCGAATTTTATTATGAAACGCATCAAAACATGCATAAGTGTGGATATTAATTTTTTTATGAGTTCCGGCAAAATTTGAATAAGAATAATAATTTAATATCAAAGATGAGTTTAGTACCGTATAAATTAAAAAATGCAATAAAAGACGATACTTTATTAAACTTATATGTTTTTCATTGCGAACATGAATTAAATAAAAATATAATATTGGTAACCGTACTAACTAATACACTAAAAATCGATACTGATATTATCAGTAATTATGTAATATCATTATTACAAATTTACGAGACATTTATACCAAATGTCGACAATAAGACATATTATATTTTATGTATTAACGCACTAGCAAAAATATATTTATTATTTCGAGTGGGTGATTATAAAACGGAAGATATAATAATTTACGAATTATTTATATCAAAATATATATCGATAAAAACATCTATCGATTATAAAATAAAAAAGAATATAAATATTTATCATTGCGAAGAAATAAAACGGATTGAAAATCGTACAGATATTTATTATCACATAATAAATAGAAAAATGAAAAAATATTGCTATGAAACCACAAGTACAATAAAAGAATTCGTTGATAAATTAATATTAAATTATAACAAAGTATTATTAGAATGTATTAAATATAATGAGCAAAAAATATAATAATTTTATTATTTTTTGTTAAATTTGAATATAATATCATATTAATTCATAAAATGGAAGAAGATTTTAATCGACTTGTTCGTTGCTTCTTAAGACCAGATGATGTTTGTTCAATGCTTGTGTTTGGCGGTGAAAAACCGTTTATTATATATATAAGTGCGAGGTGTATGGATCATTTTTATGAGATCGCAATAATCTCACAAGCACTTCATCGGTATAACAAAATAAAGCGCGAAATAATAAAACAACATGAATATAAATATGAATTAATTACAAATATTAATAAACAAATTTAATCGATCAAATAAAAAATTTTATCAGCTCAATAAAAAATTTACTTTCGATGTGATCAACGTAAATCTTGAACCGATGATAAATGATTTATATCATATAGGTCCGGGTACTCCTATAACTGTTGATAATGTGAGATCAATAAATTTGGATAACCCGATAGTTTATATGAGGAATAATAATGGGATTATTATTGTATGATAATAAAATTGAGCTATATTTTTTTAAATAAATAATAATGACTTCAACAAATTGGGACATATATATTTGCGAAACCAATTTCCAAGAATATGTCGTATATGTGTCGACCTTTAATGAAAAAAATCGACCATATTATGATCAATGGATAATATATCCTCTATTATTAAAGTTTTTTCATGATTTTGAATATTTTTACGTAATGATCCACTACAAGAACAATAATTATAAAATAATGCCGTATTATAAAATTATGCCGTAATTAAAATTAAATTAAAATTATGCCGTAAATAATGCCGTATTATAAAATTATGCCGTAAAATAAAATAATGCCGTATTATAAAATAATTATAAAATAATGCCAATAATTATAAAATAATGCCAATAATTATAAACTAATTAAAAATAATGCCGCACAAAAAATGATGTCAAAACTAGAATATCGTATATCGTTTGATTCAGTATCAAAAATATTACATCGAGTAATTATGTCAAAATATGATAATCAAGAACCCATCTATAAAAAAATTGAAATATTTAACCATGATACCCAGTTAAAAACATTGCGACGATTATTTTCAAATATTTTTAGGAATGATTGTATTAATTGGGCGTGATAGATTTGAATTATTTTTAATGACATAATATAGTTTAAAAAAAATGGTTGTAAATATATTGAAAAAATATGATGATAGTGACGATGATATTGATGATAATGATGATAACGTTATTAATATATATTTCTTTATGATCAATGCAACAACAAGTATAATACTTGCAAGAGTTGATGTTGATCATCTGATCAATTATCAACAAATTATATCGGATGTCATTTATAATAGCATAAAGGCAAGGTATATTAATATATATCCGTCAATGGTATATTTTTATTATAAAAATAATGACCGGTATGCAATTTTTAATATAAACACGTATACGATACCAACAGTACCACAATATATAGATTTGATAAAAAATATTGATATAAATAGCGTAACAGTAGTTGAGGTGACACCAAAAGATGTTTATATCACTACTGTAAATTGTAGATTTTTACGTTCTTACATTGATGATATCATCGAAATAATAAATATTTATAAAACCCTCGTTAGTACAGGAATATTCGAATTTTATTATGAAACGCATCAAAACATGCATAAGTGTGGATATTAATTTTTTTATGAGTTCCGGCAAAATTTGAATAAGAATAATATTTTAATATCAAAGATGAGTTTAGTACCGTATAAATTAAAAAATGCAATAAAAGACGATACTTTATTAAACTTATATGTTTTTCATTGCGAACATGAATTAAATAAAAATATAATATTGGTAACCGTACTAACTAATACACTAAAAATCGATACTGATATTATCAGTAATTATGTAATATCATTATTACAAATTTACGAGACATTTATACCAAATGTCGACAATAAGACATATTATATTTTATGTATTAACGCACTAGCAAAAATATATTTATTATTTCGAGTGGGTGATTATAAAACGGAAGTAATATTAATTTACGAATTATTTATATCAAAATATATATCGATAAAAGTATCTATCGATTATAAAATAAAAAAGAATATAAATATTTATCATTGCGAAGAAATAAAACGGATTGAAAATCGTACAGATATTTATTATCACATAATAAATTGAAAAATGAAAAAATATTGCTATGAAACCACAAGTACAATAAAAGAATTCGTTGATAAATTAATATTAAATTATAACAAAGTATTATTAGAATGTATTAAATATAATGAGCAAAAAATATAATAATTTTATTATTTTTTGTTAAATTTGAATATAATATCATATTAATTCATAAAATGGAAGAAGATTTTTATCGACTTGTTCGTTGCTTCTTAAGACCAGATGATGTTTGTTCAATGCTTGTGTTTGGCGGTGAAAAACCGTTTATTATATATATAAGTGCGAGGTGTATGGATCATTTTTATGAGATCGCAATAATCTCACAAGCACTTCATCGGTATAACAAAATAAAGCGCGAAATAATAAAACAACATGAATATAAATATGAATTAATTACAAATATTAATAAACAAATTTAATCGATCAAATAAAAAATTTTATCAGCTCAATAAAAAATTTACTTTCGATGTGATCAACGTAAATCTTGAACCGATGATAAATGATTTATATCATATAGGTCCGGGTACTCCTATAACTGTTGATAATGTGAGATCAATAAATTTGGATAACCCGATAGTTTATATGAGGAATAATAATGGGATTATTATTGTATGTTAATAAAATTGAACTATATTTTTTTAAATAAATAATAATGACTTCAACAAATTGGGACATATATATTTGCGAAACCAATTTCCAAGAATATGTCGTATATGTGTCGACCTTTAATGAAAAAAATCGACCATATTATGATCAATGGATAATATATCCTCTATTATTAAAGTTTTTTCATGATTTTGAATATTTTAACGTAATGATCCACTACAAGAACAATAATTATAAAATAATGCCGTATTATAAAATTATGCCGTAAATAAAATTAAATTAAAATTATGCCGTAAATAATGCCGTATTATAAAATTATGCCGTAAAATAAAATAATGCCGTATTATAAAATAATTATAAAATAATGCCAATAATTATAAAATAATGCCAATAATTATAAAATAATTAAAAATAATGCCGCACAAAAAATGATGTCAAAACTAGAATATCGTATATCGTTTGATTCAGTATCAAAAATATTACATCGAGTAATTATGTCAAAATATGATAATCAAGAACCCATCTATAAAAAAATTGAAATATTTAACCATGATACCCAGTTAAAAACATTGCGACGATTATTTTCAAATATTTTTAGGAATGATTGTATTAATTGGGCGTGATAGATTTGAATTATTTTTAATGACATAATATAGTTTTAAAAAAATGGTTGTAAATATATTGAAAAAATATGATGATAGTGACGATGATATTGATGATAATGATGATAACGTTATTAATATATATTTCTTTATGATCAATGCAACAACAAGTATAATACTTGCAAGAGTTGATGTTGATCATCTGATCAATTATCAACAAATTATATCGGATGTCATTTAAATAGCATAAAGGCAAGGTATATTAATATATATCCGTCAATGGTATATTTTTATTATAAAAATAATGACCGGTATGCAATTTTTAATATAAACACGTATACGATACCAACAGTACCACAATATATAGATTTGATAAAAAATATTGATATAAATAGCGTAACAGTAGTTGAGGTGACACCAAAAGATGTTTATATCACTACTGTAAATTGTAGATTTTTACGTTCTTACATTGATGATATCATCGAAATAATAAATATTTATAAAACCCTCGTTAGTACAGGAATATTCGAATTTTATTATGAAACGCATCAAAACATGCATAAGTGTGGATATTAATTTTTTTATGAGTTCCGGCAAAATTTGAATAAGAATAATATTTTAATATCAAAGATGAGTTTAGTACCGTATAAATTAAAAAATGCAATAAAAGACGATACTTTATTAAACTTATATGTTTTTCATTGCGAACATGAATTAAATAAAAATATAATATTGGTAACCGTACTAACTAATACACTAAAAATCGATACTGATATTATCAGTAATTATGTAATATCATTATTACAAATTTACGAGACATTTATACCAAATGTCGACAATAAGACATATTATATTTTATGTATTAACGCACTAGCAAAAATATATTTATTATTTCGAGTGGGTGATTATAAAACGGAAGATATAATAATTTACGAATTATTTATATCAAAATATATATCGATAAAAACATCTATCGATTATAAAATAAAAAAGAATATAAATATTTATCATTGCGAAGAAATAAAACGGATTGAAAATCGTACAGATATTTATTATCACATAATAAATAGAAAAATGAAAAAATATTGCTATGAAACCACAAGTACAATAAAAGAATTCGTTGATAAATTAATATTAAATTATAACAAAGTATTATTAGAATGTATTAAATATAATGAGCAAAAAATATAATAATTTTATTATTTTTTGTTAAATTTGAATATAATATCATATTAATTCATAAAATGGAAGAAGATTTTAATCGACTTGTTCGTTGCTTCTTAAGACCAGATGATGTTTGTTCAATGCTTGTGTTTGGCGGTGAAAAACCGTTTATTATATATATAAGTGCGAGGTGTATGGATCATTTTTATGAGATCGCAATAATCTCACAAGCACTTCATCGGTATAACAAAATAAAGCGCGAAATAATAAAACAACATGAATATAAATATGAATTATTTACAAATATTAATAAACAAATTTAATCGATCAAATAAAAAATTTTATCAGCTCAATAAAAAATTTACTTTTGATGTGATCAACGCAAATCTTGAACCGAAGATAAATGAGTTATAACATATAGGTCCGGGTACTCCTATAACTGTTGATAATGTGAGATCAATAAATTTGGATAACCCGATAGTTTATATGAGGAATAATAATGGGATTATTATTGTATGATAATAAAATTGAACTATATTTTTTTAAATAAATAATAATGACTTCAACAAATTGGGACATATATATTTGCGAAACCAATTTCCAAGAATATGTCGTATATGTGTCGACCTTTAATGAAAAAAATCGACCATATTATGATCAATGGATAATATATCCTCTATTATTAAAGTTTTTTCATGATTTTGAATATTTTTACGTAATGATCCACTACAAGAACAATAATTATAAAATAATGCCGTATTATAAAATTATGCCGTAAATAAAATTAAATTAAAATTATGCCGTAAATAATGCCGTATTATAAAATTATGCCGTAAAATAAAATAATGCCGTATTATAAAATAATTATAAAATAATGCCAATAATTATAAAATAATGCCAATAATTATAAAATAATTAAAAATAATGCCGCACAAAAAATGATGTCAAAACTAGAATATCGTATATCGTTTGATTCAGTATCAAAAATATTACATCGAGTAATTATGTCAAAATATGATAATCAAGAACCCATCTATAAAAAAATTGAAATATTTAACCATGATACCCAGTTAAAAACATTGCGACGATTATTTTCAAATATTTTTAGGAATGATTGTATTAATTGGGCGTGATAGATTTGAATTATTTTTAATGACATAATATAGTTTTCAAAAAATGGTTGTAAATATATTGAAAAAATATGATGATAGTGACGATGATATTGATGATAATGATGATAACGTTATTAATATATATTTCTTTATGATCAATGCAACAACAAGTATAATACTTGCAAGAGTTGATGTTGATCATCTGATCAATTATCAACAAATTATATCGGATGTCATTTATAATAGCATAAAGGCAAGGTATATTAATATATATCCGTCAATGGTATATTTTTATTATAAAAATAATGACCGGTATGCAATTTTTAATATAAACACGTATACGATACCAACAGTACCACAATATATAGATTTGATAAAAAATATTGATATAAATAGCGTAACAGTAGTTGAGGTGACACCAAAAGATGTTTATATCACTACTGTAAATTGTAGATTTTTACGTTCTTACATTGATGATATCATCGAAATAATAAATATTTATAAAACCCTCGTTAGTACAGGAATATTCGAATTTTATTATGAAACGCATCAAAACATGCATAAGTGTGGATATTAATTTTTTTATGAGTTCCGGCAAAATTTGAATAAGAATAATATTTTAATATCAAAGATGAGTTTAGTACCGTATAAATTAAAAAATGCAATAAAAGACGATACTTTATTAAACTTATATGTTTTTCATTGCGAACATGAATTAAATAAAAATATAATATTGGTAACCGTACTAACTAATACACTAAAAATCGAGACTGATATTATCAGTAATTATGTAATATCATTATTACAAATTTACGAGACATTTATACCAAATGTCGACAATAAGACATATTATATTTTATGTATTAACGCACTAGCAAAAATATATTTATTATTTCGAGTGGGTGATTATAAAACGGAAGATATAATAATTTACGAATTATTTATATCAAAATATATATCGATAAAAACATCTATCGATTATAAAATAAAAAAGAATATAAATATTTATCATTGCGAAGAAATAAAACGGATTGAAAATCGTACAGATATTTATTATCACATAATAAATAGAAAAATGAAAAAATATTGCTATGAAACCACAAGTACAATAAAAGAATTCGTTGATAAATTAATATTAAATTATAACAAAGTATTATTAGAATGTATTAAATATAATGAGCAAAAAATATAATAATTTTATTATTTTTTGTTAAATTTGAATATAATATCATATTAATTCATAAAATGGAAGATGATTTTAATCGACTTGTTCGTTGCTTCTTAAGACCAGATGATGTTTGTTCAATGCTTGTGTTTGGCGGTGAAAAACCGTTTATTATATATATAAGTGCGAGGTGTATGGATCATTTTAATGAGATCGCAATAATCTCACAAGCACTTCATCGGTATAACAAAATAAAGCGCGAAAGAATAAAACAACATGAATATAAATATGAATTATTTACAAATATTAATAAACAAATTTAATCGATCAAATAAAAAATTTTATCAGCTCAATAAAAAATTTACTTTCGATGTGATCAACGCAAATCTTGAACCGAAGATAAATGATTTATATCATATAGGTCCGGGTACTCCTATAAATGTTGATAATGTGAGATCAATAAATTTGGATAACCCGATAGTGTATATGAGGAATAATAATGGGACTATTATTGTATGATAATAAAATTGAACTATATTTTTTTAAATAAATAATAATGACTTCAACAAATTGGGACATATATATTTGCGAAACCAATTTCCAAGAATATGTCGTATATGTGTCGACCTTTAATAAAAAAAATCGACCATATTAGGATCAATGGATAATATATCCTCTATTATTAAAGTTTTTTCATGATTTTGAATATTTTTACGTAATGATCCACTACAAGAACAATAATTATAAAATAATGCCGTATTATAAAATTATGCCGAAAATAAAATTAAATTAAAATTATGCCGTAAATAATGCCGTATTATAAAATTATGCCGTAAAATAAAATAATGCCGTATTATAAAATAATAATAAAATAATGCCAATAATTATAAAATAATGCCAATAATTATAAAATAATTAAAAATAATGCCGCACAAAAAATGATGTCAAAACTAGAATATCGTATATCGTTTGATTCAGTATCAAAAATATTACATCGAGTAATTATGTCAAAATATGATAATCAAGAACCCATCTATAAAAAAATTGAAATATTTAACCATGATACCCAGTTAAAAACATTGCGACGATTATTTTCAAATATTTTTAGGAATGATTGTATTAATTGGGCGTGATAGATTTGAATTATTTTTAATGACATAATATAGTTTAAAAAAAATGGTTGTAAATATATTGAAAAAATATGATGATAGTGACGATGATATTGATGATAATGATGATAACGTTATTAATATATATTTCTTTATGATCAATGCAACAACAAGTATAATACTTGCAAGAGTTGATGTTGATCATCTGATCAATTATCAACAAATTATATCGGATGTCATTTATAATAGCATAAAGGCAAGGTATATTAATATATATCCGTCAATGGTATATTTTTATTATAAAAATAATGACCGGTATGCAATTTTTAATATAAACACGTATACGATACCAACAGTACCACAATATATAGATTTGATAAAAAATATTGATATAAATAGCGTAACAGTAGTTGAGGTGACACCAAAAGATGTTTATATCACTACTGTAAATTGTAGATTTTTACGTTCTTACATTGATGATATCATCGAAATAATAAATATTTATAAAACCCTCGTTAGTACAGGAATATTCGAACTTTATTATGAAACGCATCAAAACATGCATAAGTGTGGATATTAATTTTTTTGTGAGTTCCGGCAAAATTTGAATAAGAATAATATTTTAATATCAAAGATGAGTTTAGTACCGTATAAATTAAAAAATGCAATAAAAGACGATACTTTATTAAACTTATATGTTTTTCATTGCGAACATGAATTAAATAAAAATATAATATTGGTAACCGTACTAACTAATACACTAAAAATCGATACTGATATTATCAGTAATTATGTAATATCATTATTACAAATTTACGAGACATTTATACCAAATGTCGACAATAAGACATATTATATTTTATGTATTAACGCACTAGCAAAAATATATTTATTATTTCGAGTGGGTGATTATAAAACGGAAGATATAATAATTTACGAATTATTTATATCAAAATATATATCGATAAAAACATCTATCGATTATAAAATAAAAAAGAATATAAATATTTATCATTGCGAAGAAATAAAACGGATTGAAAATCGTACAGATATTTATTATCACATAATAAATAGAAAAATGAAAAAATATTGCTATGAAACCACAAGTACAATAAAAGAATTCGTTGATAAATTAATATTAAATTATAACAAAGTATTATTAGAATGTATTAAATATAATGAGCAAAAAATATAATAATTTTATTATTTTTTGTTAAATTTGAATATAATATCATATTAATTCATAAAATGGAAGAAGATTTTAATCGACTTGTTCGTTGCTTCTTAAGACCAGATGATGTTTGTTCAATGCTTGTGTTTGGCGGTGAAAAACCGTTTATTATATATATAAGTGCGAGGTGTATGGATCATTTTTATGAGATCGCAATAATCTCACAAGCACTTCATCGGTATAACAAAATAAAGCGCGAAATAATAAAACAACATGAATATAAATATGAATTATTTACAAATATTAATAAACAAATTTAATCGATCAAATAAAAAATTTTATCAGCTCAATAAAAAATTTACTTTCGATGTGATCAACGTAAATCTTGAACCGATGATAAATGATTTATATCATATAGGTCCGGGTACTCCTATAACTGTTGATAATGTGAGATCAATAAATTTGGATAACCCGATAGTTTATATGAGGAATAATAATGGGATTATTATTGTATGATAATAAAATTGAACTATATTTTTTTAAATAAATAATAATGACTTCAACAAATTGGGTCATATATATTTGCGAAACCAATTTCCAAGAATATGTCGTATATGTGTCGACCTTTAATGAAAAAAATCGACCATATTATGATCAATGGATAATATATCCTCTATTATTAAAGTTTTTTCATGATTTTGAATATTTTTACGTAATGATCCACTACAAGAACAATAATTATAAAATAATGCCGTATTATAAAATTATGCCGTAAATAAAATTAAATTAAAATTATGCCGTAAATAATGCCGTATTATAAAATTATGCCGTAAAATAAAATAATGCCGTATTATAAAATAATTATAAAATAATGCCAATAATTATAAAATAATGCCAATAATTATAAAATAATTAAAAATAATGCCGCACAAAAAATGATGTCAAAACTAGAATATCGTATATCGTTTGATTCAGTATCAAAAATATTACATCGAGTAATTATGTCAAAATATGATAATCAAGAACCCATCTATAAAAAAATTGAAATATTTAACCATGATACCCAGTTAAAAACATTGCGACGATTATTTTCAAATATTTTTAGGAATGATTGTATTAATTAGGCGTGATAGATTTGAATTATTTTTAATGACATAATATAGTTTAAAAAAAATGGTTGTAAATATATTGAAAAAATATGATGATAGTGACGATGATATTGATGATAATGATGATAACGTTATTAATATATATTTCTTTATGATCAATGCAACAACAAGTATAATACTTGCAAGAGTTGATGTTGATCATCTGATCAATTATCAACAAATTATATCGGATGTCATTTATAATAGCATAAAGGCAAGGTATATTAATATATATCCGTCAATGGTATATTTTTATTATAAAAATAATGACCGGTATGCAATTTTTAATATAAACACGTATACGATACCAACAGTACCACAATATATAGATTTGATAAAAAATATTGATATAAATAGCGTAACAGTAGTTAAGGTGACACCAAAAGATGTTTATATCACTACTGTAAATTGTAGATTTTTACGTTCTTACATTGATGATATCATCGAAATAATAAATATTTATAAAACCCTCGTTAGTACAGGAATATTCGAATTTTATTATGAAACGCATCAAAACATGCATAAGTGTGGATATTAATTTTTTTATGAGTTCCGGCAAAATTTGAATAAGAATAATATTTTAATATCAAAGATGAGTTTAGTACCGTATAAATTAAAAAATGCAATAAAAGACGATACTTTTTTAAACTTATATGTTTTTCATTGCGAACATGAATTAAATAAAAATATAATATTGGTAACCGTACTAACTAATACACTAAAAATCGATACTGATATTATCAGTAATTATGTAATATCATTATTACAAATTTACGAGACATTTATACCAAATGTCGACAATAAGACATATTATATTTTATGTATTAACGCACTAGCAAAAATATATTTATTATTTCGAGTGGGTGATTATAAAACGGAAGATATAATAATTTTCGAATTATTTATATCAAAATATATATCGATAAAAACATCTATCGATTATAAAATAAAAAAGAATATAAATATTTATCATTGCGAAGAAATAAAACGGATTGAAAATCGTATATCGTTTGATTCAGTATCAAAAATATTACATCGAGTAATTATGTCAAAATATGATAATCAAGAACCCATCTATAAAAAAATTGAAATATTTAACCATGATACCCAGTTAAAAACATTGCGACGATTATTTTCAAATATTTTTAGGAATGATTGTATTAATTAGGCGTGATAGATTTGAATTATTTTTAATGACATAATATAGTTTTAAAAAAATGGTTGTAAATATATTGAAAAAATATGATGATAGTGACGATGATATTGATGATAATGATGATAACGTTATTAATATATATTTCTTTATGATCAATGCAACAACAAGTATAATACTTGCAAGAGTTGATGTTGATCATCTGATTAATTATCAACAATTTATATCGGATGTCATTTATAATAGCATAAAGGCAAGGTATATTAATATATATCCGTCAATGGTATATTTTTATTATAAAAATAATGACCGGTATGCAATTTTTAATATAAACACGTATACGATACCAACAGTACCACAATATATAGATTTGATAAAAAATATTGATATAAATAGCGTAACAGTAGTTGAGGTGACACCAAAAGATGTTTATATCACTACTGTAAATTGTAGATTTTTACGTTCTTACATTGATGATATCATCGAAATAATAAATATTTATAAAACCCTCGTTAGTACAGGAATATTCGAATTTTATTATGAAACGCATCAAAACATGCATAAGTGTGGATATTAATTTTTTTATGAGTTCCGGCAAAATTTGAATAAGAATAATAATTTAATATCAAAGATGAGTTTAGTACCGTATAAATTAAAAAATGCAATAAAAGACGATACTTTATTAAACTTATATGTTTTTCATTGCGAACATGAATTAAATAAAAATATAATATTGGTAACCGTACTAACTAATACACTAAAAATCGATACTGATATTATCAGTAATTATGTAATATCATTATTACAAATTTACGAGACATTTATACCAAATGTCGACAATAAGACATATTATATTTTATGTATTAACGCACTAGCAAAAATATATTTATTATTTCGAGTGGGTGATTATAAAACGGAAGATATAATAATTTACGAATTATTTATATCAAAATATATATCGATAAAAACATCTATCGATTATAAAATAAAAAAGAATATAAATATTTATCATTGCGAAGAAATAAAACGGATTGAAAATCGTACAGATATTTATTATCACATAATAAATAGAAAAATGAAAAAATATTGCTATGAAACCACAAGTACAATAAAAGAATTCGTTGATAAATTAATATTAAATTATAACAAAGTATTATTAGAATGTATTAAATATAATGAGCAAAAAATATAATAATTTTATTATTTTTTGTTAAATTTGAATATAATATCATATTAATTCATAAAATGGAAGAAGATTTTAATCGACTTGTTCGTTGCTTCTTAAGACCAGATGATGTTTGTTCAATGCTTGTGTTTGGCGGTGAAAAACCGTTTATTATATATATAAGTGCGAGGTGTATGGATCATTTTTATGAGATCGCAATAATCTCACAAGCACTTCATCGGTATAACAAAATAAAGCGCGAAATAATAAAACAACATGAATATAAATATGAATTATTTACAAATATTAATAAACAAATTTAATCGATCAAATAAAAAATTTTATCAGCTCAATAAAAAATTTACTTTCGATGTGATCAACGTAAATCTTGAACCGATGATAAATGATTTATATCATATAGGTCCGGGTACTCCTATAACTGTTGATAATGTGAGATCAATAAATTTGGATAACCCGATAGTTTATATGAGGAATAATAATGGGATTATTATTGTATGATAATAAAATTGAACTATATTTTTTTAAATAAATAATAATGACTTCAACAAATTGGGACATATATATTTGCGAAACCAATTTCCAAGAATATGTCGTATATGTGTCGACCTTTAATGAAAAAAATCGACCATATTATGATCAATGGATAATATATCCTCTATTATTAAAGTTTTTTCATGATTTTGAATATTTTTACGTAATGATCCACTACAAGAACAATAATTATAAAATAATGCCGTATTATAAAATTATGCCGTAAATAAAATTAAATTAAAATTATGCCGTAAATAATGCCGTATTATAAAATTATGCCGTAAAATAAAATAATGCCGTATTATAAAATAATAATAAAATAATGCCAATAATTATAAAATAATGCCAATAATTATAAAATAATTAAAAATAATGCCGCACAAAAAATGATGTCAAAACTAGAATATCGTATATCGTTTGATTCAGTATCAAAAATATTACATCGAGTAATTATGTCAAAATATGATAATCAAGAACCCATCTATAAAAAAATTGAAATATTTAACCATGATACCCAGTTAAAAACATTGCGACGATTATTTTTATATATTTTTAGGAATGATTGTATTAATTGGGCGTGATAGATTTGAATTATTTTTAATGACATAATATAGTTTAAAAAAAATGGTTGTAAATATATTGAAAAAATATGATGATAGTGACGATGATATTGATGATAATGATGATAACGTTATTAATATATATTTCTTTATGATCAATGCAACAACAAGTATAATACTTGCAAGAGTTGATGTTGATCATCTGATCAATTATCAACAAATTATATCGGATGTCATTTAAATAGCATAAAGGCAAGGTATATTAATATATATCCGTCAATGGTATATTTTTATTATAAAAATAATGACCGGTATGCAATTTTTAATATAAACACGTATACGATACCAACAGTACCACAATATATAGATTTGATAAAAAATATTGATATAAATAGCGTAACAGTAGTTGAGGTGACACCAAAAGATGTTTATATCACTACTGTAAATTGTAGATTTTTACGTTCTTACATTGATGATATCATCGAAATAATAAATATTTATAAAACCCTCGTTAGTACAGGAATATTCGACTTTTATTATGAAACGCATCAAAACATGCATAAGTGTGGATATTAATTTTTTTATGAGTTCCGGCAAAATTTGAATAAGAATAATATTTTAATATCAAAGATGAGTTTAGTACCGTATAAATTAAAAAATGCAATAAAAGACGATACTTTATTAAACTTATATGTTTTTCATTGCGAACATGAATTAAATAAAAATATAATATTGGTAACCGTACTAACTAATACACTAAAAATCGATACTGATATTATCAGTAATTATGTAATATCATTATTACAAATTTACGAGACATTTATACCAAATGTCGACAATAAGACATATTATATTTTATGTATTAACGCACTAGCAAAAATATATTTATTATTTCGAGTGGGTGATTATAAAACGGAAGTAATATTAATTTACGAATTATTTATATCAAAATATATATCGATAAAAACATCTATCGATTATAAAATAAAAAAGAATATAAATATTTATCATTGCGAAGAAATAAAACGGATTGAAAATCGTACAGATATTTATTATCACATAATAAATAGAAAAATGAAAAAATATTGCTATGAAACCACAAGTACAATAAAAGAATTCGTTGATAAATTAATATTAAATTATAACAAAGTATTATTAGAATGTATTAAATATAATGAGCAAAAAATATAATAATTTTATTATTTTTTGTTAAATTTGAATATAATATCATATTAATTCATAAAATGGAAGAAGATTTTAATCGACTTGTTCGTTGCTTCTTAAGACCAGATGATGTTTGTTCAATGCTTGTGTTTGGCGGTGAAAAACCGTTTATTATATATATAAGTGCGAGGTGTATGGATCATTTTTATGAGATCGCAATAATCTCACAAGCACTTCATCGGTATAACAAAATAAAGCGCGAAATAATAAAACAACATGAATATAAATATGAATTATTTACAAATATTAATAAACAAATTTAATCGATCAAATAAAAAATTTTATCAGCTCAATAAAAAATTTACTTTCGATGTGATCAACGTAAATCTTGAACCGATGATAAATGATTTATATCATATAGGTCCGGGTACTCCTATAACTGTTGATAATGTGAGATCAATAAATTTGGATAACCCGATAGTTTATATGAGGAATAATAATGGGATTATTATTGTATGATAATAAAATTGAACTATATTTTTTTAAATAAATAATAATGACTTCAACAAATTGGGTCATATATATTTGCGAAACCAATTTCCAAGAATATGTCGTATATGTGTCGACCTTTAATGAAAAAAATCGACCATATTATGATCAATGGATAATATATCCTCTATTATTAAAGTTTTTTCATGATTTTGAATATTTTTACGTAATGATCCACTACAAGAACAATAATTATAAAATAATGCCGTATTATAAAATTATGCCGTAAATAAAATTAAATTAAAATTATGCCGTAAATAATGCCGTATTATAAAATTATGCCGTAAAATAAAATAATGCCGTATTATAAAATAATTATAAAATAATGCCAATAATTATAAAATAATGCCAATAATTATAAAATAATTAAAAATAATGCCGCACAAAAAATGATGTCAAAACTAGAATATCGTATATCGTTTGATTCAGTATCAAAAATATTACATCGAGTAATTATGTCAAAATATGATAATCAAGAACCCATCTATAAAAAAATTGAAATATTTAACCATGATACCCAGTTAAAAACATTGCGACGATTATTTTCAAATATTTTTAGGAATGATTGTATTAATTAGGCGTGATAGATTTGAATTATTTTTAATGACATAATATAGTTTAAAAAAAATGGTTGTAAATATATTGAAAAAATATGATGATAGTGACGATGATATTGATGATAATGATGATAACGTTATTAATATATATTTCTTTATGATCAATGCAACAACAAGTATAATACTTGCAAGAGTTGATGTTGATCATCTGATCAATTATCAACAAATTATATCGGATGTCATTTATAATAGCATAAAGGCAAGGTATATTAATATATATCCGTCAATGGTATATTTTTATTATAAAAATAATGACCGGTATGCAATTTTTAATATAAACACGTATACGATACCAACAGTACCACAATATATAGATTTGATAAAAAATATTGATATAAATAGCGTAACAGTAGTTAAGGTGACACCAAAAGATGTTTATATCACTACTGTAAATTGTAGATTTTTACGTTCTTACATTGATGATATCATCGAAATAATAAATATTTATAAAACCCTCGTTAGTACAGGAATATTCGAATTTTATTATGAAACGCATCAAAACATGCATAAGTGTGGATATTAATTTTTTTATGAGTTCCGGCAAAATTTGAATAAGAATAATATTTTAATATCAAAGATGAGTTTAGTACCGTATAAATTAAAAAATGCAATAAAAGACGATACTTTTTTAAACTTATATGTTTTTCATTGCGAACATGAATTAAATAAAAATATAATATTGGTAACCGTACTAACTAATACACTAAAAATCGATACTGATATTATCAGTAATTATGTAATATCATTATTACAAATTTACGAGACATTTATACCAAATGTCGACAATAAGACATATTATATTTTATGTATTAACGCACTAGCAAAAATATATTTATTATTTCGAGTGGGTGATTATAAAACGGAAGATATAATAATTTACGAATTATTTATATCAAAATATATATCGATAAAAACATCTATCGATTATAAAATAAAAAAGAATATAAATATTTATCATTGCGAAGAAATAAAACGGATTGAAAATCGTATATCGTTTGATTCAGTATCAAAAATATTACATCGAGTAATTATGTCAAAATATGATAATCAAGAACCCATCTATAAAAAAATTGAAATATTTAACCATGATACCCAGTTAAAAACATTGCGACGATTATTTTCAAATATTTTTAGGAATGATTGTATTAATTAGGCGTGATAGATTTGAATTATTTTTAATGACATAATATAGTTTTAAAAAAATGGTTGTAAATATATTGAAAAAATATGATGATAGTGACGATGATATTGATGATAATGATGATAACGTTATTAATATATATTTCTTTATGATCAATGCAACAACAAGTATAATACTTGCAAGAGTTGATGTTGATCATCTGATTAATTATCAACAATTTATATCGGATGTCATTTATAATAGCATAAAGGCAAGGTATATTAATATATATCCGTCAATGGTATATTTTTATTATAAAAATAATGACCGGTATGCAATTTTTAATATAAACACGTATACGATACCAACAGTACCACAATATATAGATTTGATAAAAAATATTGATATAAATAGCGTAACAGTAGTTGAGGTGACACCAAAAGATGTTTATATCACTACTGTAAATTGTAGATTTTTACGTTCTTACATTGATGATATCATCGAAATAATAAATATTTATAAAACCCTCGTTAGTACAGGAATATTCGAATTTTATTATGAAACGCATCAAAACATGCATAAGTGTGGATATTAATTTTTTTATGAGTTCCGGCAAAATTTGAATAAGAATAATAATTTAATATCAAAGATGAGTTTAGTACCGTATAAATTAAAAAATGCAATAAAAGACGATACTTTATTAAACTTATATGTTTTTCATTGCGAACATGAATTAAATAAAAATATAATATTGGTAACCGTACTAACTAATACACTAAAAATCGATACTGATATTATCAGTAATTATGTAATATCATTATTACAAATTTACGAGACATTTATACCAAATGTCGACAATAAGACATATTATATTTTATGTATTAACGCACTAGCAAAAATATATTTATTATTTCGAGTGGGTGATTATAAAACGGAAGATATAATAATTTACGAATTATTTATATCAAAATATATATCGATAAAAACATCTATCGATTATAAAATAAAAAAGAATATAAATATTTATCATTGCGAAGAAATAAAACGGATTGAAAATCGTACAGATATTTATTATCACATAATAAATAGAAAAATGAAAAAATATTGCTATGAAACCACAAGTACAATAAAAGAATTCGTTGATAAATTAATATTAAATTATAACAAAGTATTATTAGAATGTATTAAATATAATGAGCAAAAAATATAATAATTTTATTATTTTTTGTTAAATTTGAATATAATATCATATTAATTCATAAAATGGAAGAAGATTTTAATCGACTTGTTCGTTGCTTCTTAAGACCAGATGATGTTTGTTTAATGCTTGTGTTTGGCGGTGAAAAACCGTTTATTATATATATAAGTGCGAGGTGTATGGATCATTTTTATGAGATCGCAATAATCTCACAAGCACTTCATCGGTATAACAAAATAAAGCGCGAAATAATAAAACAACATGAATATAAATATGAATTATTTACAAATATTAATAAACAAATTTAATCGATCAAATAAAAAATTTTATCAGCTCAATAAAAAATTTACTTTCGATGTGATCAACGTAAATCTTGAACCGATGATAAATGATTTATATCATATAGGTCCGGGTACTCCTATAACTGTTGATAATGTGAGATCAATAAATTTGGATAACCCGATAGTTTATATGAGGAATAATAATGGGATTATTATTGTATGATAATAAAATTGAACTATATTTTTTTAAATAAATAATAATGACTTCAACAAATTGGGACATATATATTTGCGAAACCAATTTCCAAGAATATGTCGTATATGTGTCGACCTTTAATGAAAAAAATCGACCATATTATGATCAATGGATAATATATCCTCTATTATTAAAGTTTTTTCATGATTTTGAATATTTTTACGTAATGATCCACTACAAGAACAATAATTATAAAATAATGCCGTATTATAAAATTATGCCGTAAATAAAATTAAATTAAAATTATGCCGTAAATAATGCCGTATTATAAAATTATGCCGTAAAATAAAATAATGCCGTATTATAAAATAATAATAAAATAATGCCAATAATTATAAAATAATGCCAATAATTATAAAATAATTAAAAATAATGCCGCACAAAAAATGATGTCAAAACTAGAATATCGTATATCGTTTGATTCAGTATCAAAAATATTACATCGAGTAATTATGTCAAAATATGATAATCAAGAACCCATCTATAAAAAAATTGAAATATTTAACCATGATACCCAGTTAAAAACATTGCGACGATTATTTTTATATATTTTTAGGAATGATTGTATTAATTGGGCGTGATAGATTTGAATTATTTTTAATGACATAATATAGTTTAAAAAAAATGGTTGTAAATATATTGAAAAAATATGATGATAGTGACGATGATATTGATGATAATGATGATAACGTTATT
The DNA here is from genome assembly GCF_038396675.1 of Hydra vulgaris. Classification (NCBI taxonomy): domain Eukaryota; kingdom Metazoa; phylum Cnidaria; class Hydrozoa; order Anthoathecata; family Hydridae; genus Hydra; species Hydra vulgaris. Next base: position 36,905 of record NC_088925.1, on the reverse strand, counting down.
AATATATATTTCTTTATGATCAATGCAACAACAAGTATAATACTTGCAAGAGTTGATGTTGATCATCTGATCAATTATCAACAAATTATATCGGATGTCATTTAAATAGCATAAAGGCAAGGTATATTAATATATATCCGTCAATGGTATATTTTTATTATAAAAATAATGACCGGTATGCAATTTTTAATATAAACACGTATACGATACCAACAGTACCACAATATATAGATTTGATAAAAAATATTGATATAAATAGCGTAACAGTAGTTGAGGTGACACCAAAAGATGTTTATATCACTACTGTAAATTGTAGATTTTTACGTTCTTACATTGATGATATCATCGAAATAATAAATATTTATAAAACCCTCGTTAGTACAGGAATATTCGACTTTTATTATGAAACGCATCAAAACATGCATAAGTGTGGATATTAATTTTTTTATGAGTTCCGGCAAAATTTGAATAAGAATAATATTTTAATATCAAAGATGAGTTTAGTACCGTATAAATTAAAAAATGCAATAAAAGACGATACTTTATTAAACTTATATGTTTTTCATTGCGAACATGAATTAAATAAAAATATAATATTGGTAACCGTACTAACTAATACACTAAAAATCGATACTGATATTATCAGTAATTATGTAATATCATTATTACAAATTTACGAGACATTTATACCAAATGTCGACAATAAGACATATTATATTTTATGTATTAACGCACTAGCAAAAATATATTTATTATTTCGAGTGGGTGATTATAAAACGGAAGTAATATTAATTTACGAATTATTTATATCAAAATATATATCGATAAAAACATCTATCGATTATAAAATAAAAAAGAATATAAATATTTATCATTGCGAAGAAATAAAACGGATTGAAAATCGTACAGATATTTATTATCACATAATAAATAAAAAAATGAAAAAATATTGCTATGAAACCACAAGTACAATAAAAGAATTCGTTGATAAATTAATATTAAATTATAACAAAGTATTATTAGAATGTATTAAATATAATGAGCAAAAAATATAATAATTTTATTATTTTTTGTTAAATTTGAATATAATATCATATTAATTCATAAAATGGAAGAAGATTTTAATCGACTTGTTCGTTGCTTCTTAAGACCAGATGATGTTTGTTCAATGCTTGTGTTTGGCGGTGAAAAACCGTTTATTATATATATAAGTGCGAGGTGTATGGATCATTTTAATGAGATCGCAATAATCTCACAAGCACTTCATCGGTATAACAAAATAAAGCGCGAAATAATAAAACAACATGAATATAAATATGAATTATTTACAAATATTAATAAACAAATTTAATCGATCAAATAAAAAATTTTATCAGCTCAATAAAAAATTTACTTTCGATGTGATCAACGCAAATCTTGAACCGAAGATAAATGAGTTATATCATATAGGTCCGGGTACTCCTATAACTGTTGATAATGTGAGATCAATAAATTTGGATAACCCGATAGTTTATATGAGGAATAATAATGGGATTATTATTGTATGATAATAAAATTGAACTATATTTTTTTAAATAAATAATAATGACTTCAACAAATTGGGACATATATATTTGCGAAACCAATTTCCAAGAATATGTCGTATATGTGTCGACCTTTAATGAAAAAAATCGACCATATTATGATCAATGGATAATATATCCTCTATTATTAAAGTTTTTTCATGATTTTGAATATTTTTACGTAATGATCCACTACAAGAACAATAATTATAAAATAATGCCGTATTATAAAATTATGCCGTAAATAAAATTAAATTAAAATTATGCCGTAAATAATGCCGTATTATAAAATTATGCCGTAAAATAAAATAATGCCGTATTATAAAATAATTATAAAATAATGCCAATAATTATAAAATAATGCCAATAATTATAAAATAATTAAAAATAATGCCGCACAAAAAATGATGTCAAAACTAGAATATCGTATATCGTTTGATTCAGTATCAAAAATATTACATCGAGTAATTATGTCAAAATATGATAATCAAGAACCCATCTATAAAAAAATTGAAATATTTAACCATGATACCCAGTTAAAAACATTGCGACGATTATTTTCAAATATTTTTAGGAATGATTGTATTAATTGGGCGTGATAGATTTGAATTATTTTTAATGACATAATATAGTTTAAAAAAAATGGTTGTAAATATATTGAAAAAATATGATGATAGTGACGATGATATTGATGATAATGATGATAACGTTATTAATATATATTTCTTTATGATCAATGCAACAACAAGTATAATACTTGCAAGAGTTGATGTTGATCATCTGATCAATTATCAACAAATTATATCGGATGTCATTTATAATAGCATAAAGGCAAGGTATATTAATATATATCCGTCAATGGTATATTTTTATTATAAAAATAATGACCGGTATGCAATTTTTAATATAAACACGTATACGATACCAACAGTACCACAATATATAGATTTGATAAAAAATATTGATATAAATAGCGTAACAGTAGTTGAGGTGACACCAAAAGATGTTTATATCACTACTGTAAATTGTAGATTTTTACGTTCTTACATTGATGATATCATCGAAATAATAAATATTTATAAAACCCTCGTTAGTACAGGAATATTCGAATTTTATTATGAAACGCATCAAAACATGCATAAGTGTGGATATTAATTTTTTTATGAGTTCCGGCAAAATTTGAATAAGAATAATAATTTAATATCAAAGATGAGTTTAGTACCGTATAAATTAAAAAATGCAATAAAAGACGATACTTTATTAAACTTATATGTTTTTCATTGCGAACATGAATTAAATAAAAATATAATATTGGTAACCGTACTAACTAATACACTAAAAATCGATACTGATATTATCAGTAATTATGTAATATCATTATTACAAATTTACGAGACATTTATACCAAATGTCGACAATAAGACATATTATATTTTATGTATTAACGCACTAGCAAAAATATATTTATTATTTCGAGTGGGTGATTATAAAACGGAAGTAATATTAATTTACGAATTATTTATATCAAAATATATATCGATAAAAGTATCTATTGATTATAAAATAAAAAAGAATATAAATATTTATCATTGCGAAGAAATAAAACGGATTGAAAATCGTACAGATATTTATTATCACATAATAAATAGAAAAATGAAAAAATATTGCTATGAAACCACAAGTACAATAAAAGAATTCGTTGATAAATTAATATTAAATTATAACAAAGTATTATTAGAATGTATTAAATATAATGAGCAAAAAATATAATAATTTTATTATTTTTTGTTAAATTTGAATATAATATCATATTAATTCATAAAATGGAAGAAGATTTTAATCGACTTGTTCGTTGCTTCTTAAGACCAGATGATGTTTGTTCAATGCTTGTGTTTGGCGGTGAAAAACCGTTTATTATATATATAAGTGCGAGGTGTATGGATCATTTTTATGAGATCGCAATAATCTCACAAGCACTTCATCGGTATAACAAAATAAAGCGCGAAATAATAAAACAACATGAATATAAATATGAATTATTTACAAATATTAATAAACAAATTTAATCGATCAAATAAAAAATTTTATCAGCTCAATAAAAAATTTACTTTCGATGTGATCAACGTAAATCTTGAACCGATGATAAATGATTTATATCATATAGGTCCGGGTACTCCTATAACTGTTGATAATGTGAGATCAATAAATTTGGATAACCCGATAGTTTATATGAGGAATAATAATGGGATTGTTATTGTATGATAATAAAATTAAACTATATTTTTTTAAATAAATAATAATGACTTCAACAAATTGGGACATATATATTTGCGAAACCAATTTCCAAGAATATGTCGTATATGTGTCGACCTTTAATGAAAAAAATCGACCATTTTATGATCAATGGATAATATATCCTCTATTATTAAAGTTTTTTCATGATTTGAATATTTTTACGTAATGATCCACTACAAGAACAATAATTATAAAATAATGCCGTATTATAAAATTATGCCGTAAATAAAATTAAATTAAAATTATGCCGTAAATAATGCCGTATTATAAAATTATGCCGTAAAATAAAATAATGCCGTATTATAAAATAATTATAAAATAATGCTAATAATTATAAAATAATGCCAATAATTATAAAATAATTAAAAATAATGCCGCACAAAAAATGATGTCAAAACTAGAATATCGTATATCGTTTGATTCAGTATCAAAAATATTACATCGAGTAATTATGTCAAAATATGATAATCAAGAAACCATCTATAAAAAAATTGAAATATTTAACCATGATACCCAGTTAAAAACATTGCGACGATTATTTTCAAATATTTTTAGGAATGATTGTATTAATTGGGCGTGATAGATTTGAATTATTTTTAATGACATAATATAGTTTAAAAAAAATGGTTGTAAATATATTGAAAAAATATGATGATAGTGACGATGATATTGATGATAATGATGATAACGTTATTAATATATATTTCTTTATGATCAATGCAACAACAAGTATAATACTTGCAAGAGTTGATGTTGATCATCTGATCAATTATCAACAAATTATATCGGATGTCATTTATAATAGCATAAAGGCAAGGTATATTAATATATATCCGTCAATGGTATATTTTTATTATAAAAATAATGACCGGTATGCAATTTTTAATATAAACACGTATACGATACCAACAGTACCACAATATATAGATTTGATAAAAAATATTGATATAAATAGCGTAACAGTAGTTGAGGTGACACCAAAAGATGTTTATATCACTACTGTAAATTGTAGATTTTTACGTTCTTACATTGATGATATCATCGAAATAATAAATATTTATAAAACCCTCGTTAGTACAGGAATATTCGAATTTTATTATGAAACGCATCAAAACATGCATAAGTGTGGATATTAATTTTTTTATGAGTTCCGGCAAAATTTGAATAAGAATAATATTTTAATATCAAAGATGAGTTTAGTACCGTATAAATTAAAAAATGCAATAAAAGACGATACTTTATTAAACTTATATGTTTTTCATTGCGAACATGAATTAAATAAAAATATAATATTGGTAACCGTACTAACTAATACACTAAAAATCGATACTGATATTATCAGTAATTATGTAATATCATTATTACAAATTTACGAGACATTTATACCAAATGTCGACAATAAGACATATTATATTTTATGTATTAACGCACTAGCAAAAATATATTTATTATTTCGAGTGGGTGATTATAAAACGGAAGATATAATAATTTACGAATTATTTATATCAAAATATATATCGATAAAAACATCTATCGATTATAAAATAAAAAAGAATATAAATATTTATCATTGCGAAGAAATAAAACGGATTGAAAATCGTACAGATATTTATTATCACATAATAAATAGAAAAATGAAAAAATATTGCTATGAAACCACAAGTACAATAAAAGAATTCGTTGATAAATTAATATTAAATTATAACAAAGTATTATTAGAATGTATTAAATATAATGAGCAAAAAATATAATAATTTTATTATTTTTTGTTAAATTTGAATATAATATCATATTAATTCATAAAATGGAAGAAGATTTTAATCGACTTGTTCGTTGCTTCTTAAGACCAGATGATGTTTGTTCAATGCTTGTGTTTGGCGGTGAAAAACCGTTTATTATATATATAAGTGCGAGGTGTATGGATCATTTTAATGAGATCGCAATAATCTCACAAGCACTTCATCGGTATAACAAAATAAAGCGCGAAATAATAAAACAACATGAATATAAATATGAATTATTTACAAATATTAATAAACAAATTTAATCGATCAAATAAAAAATTTTATCAGCTCAATAAAAAATTTACTTTCGATGTGATCAACGCAAATCTTGAACCGAAGATAAATGAGTTATATCATATAGGTCCGGGTACTCCTATAACTGTTGATAATGTGAGATCAATAAATTTGGATAACCCGATAGTTTATATGAGGAATAATAATGGGATTATTATTGTATGATAATAAAATTGAACTATATTTTTTTAAATAAATAATAATGACTTCAACAAATTGGGACATATATATTTGCGAAACCAATTTCCAAGAATATGTCGTATATGTGTCGACCTTTAATGAAAAAAATCGACCATATTATGATCAATGGATAATATATCCTCTATTATTAAAGTTTTTTCATGATTTTGAATATTTTTACGTAATGATCCACTACAAGAACAATAATTATAAAATAATGCCGTATTATAAAATTATGCCGTAAATAAAATTAAATTAAAATTATGCCGTAAATAATGCCGTATTATAAAATTATGCCGTAAAGTAAAATAATGCCGTATTATAAAATAATTATAAAATAATGCCAATAATTATAAAATAATGCCAATAATTATAAACTAATTAAAAATAATGCCGCACAAAAAATGATGTCAAAACTAGAATATCGTATATCGTTTGATTCAGTATCAAAAATATTACATCGAGTAATTATGTCAAAATATGATAATCAAGAACCCATCTATAAAAAAATTGAAATATTTAACCATGATACCCAGTTAAAAACATTGCGACGATTATTTTCAAATGTTTTTAGGAATGATTGTATTAATTGGGCGTGATAGATTTGAATTATTTTTAATGACATAATATAGTTTAAAAAAAATGGTTGTAAATATATTGAAAAAATATGATGATAGTGACGATGATATTGATGATAATGATGATAACGTTATTAATATATATTTCTTTATGATCAATGCAACAACAAGTATAATACTTGCAAGAGTTGATGTTGATCATCTGATCAATTATCAACAAATTATATCGGATGTCATTTATAATAGCATAAAGGCAAGGTATATTAATATATATCCGTCAATGGTATATTTTTATTATAAAAATAATGACCGGTATGCAATTTTTAATATAAACACGTATACGATACCAACAGTACCACAATATATAGATTTGATAAAAAATATTGATATAAATAGCGTAACAGTAGTTGAGGTGACACCAAAAGATGTTTATATCACTACTGTAAATTGTAGATTTTTACGTTCTTACATTGATGATATCATCGAAATAATAAATATTTATAAAACCCTCGTTAGTACAGGAATATTCGAATTTTATTATGAAACGCATCAAAACATGCATAAGTGTGGATATTAATTTTTTTATGAGTTCCGGCAAAATTTGAATAAGAATAATATTTTAATATCAAAGATGAGTTTAGTACCGTATAAATTAAAAAATGCAATAAAAGACGATACTTTATTAAACTTATATGTTTTTCATTGCGAACATGAATTAAATAAAAATATAATATTGGTAACCGTACTAACTAATACACTAAAAATCGATACTGATATTATCAGTAATTATGTAATATCATTATTACAAATTTACGAGACATTTATACCAAATGTCGACAATAAGACATATTATATTTTATGTATTAACGCACTAGCAAAAATATATTTATTATTTCGAGTGGGTGATTATAAAACGGAAGATATAATAATTTACGAATTATTTATATCAAAATATATATCGATAAAAACATCTATCGATTATAAAATAAAAAAGAATATAAATATTTATCATTGCGAAGAAATAAAACGGATTGAAAATCGTACAGATATTTATTATCACATAATAAATAGAAAAATGAAAAAATATTGCTATGAAACCACAAGTACAATAAAAGAATTCGTTGATAAATTAATATTAAATTATAACAAAGTATTATTAGAATGTATTAAATATAATGAGCAAAAAATATAATAATTTTATTATTTTTTGTTAAATTTGAATATAATATCATATTAATTCATAAAATGGAAGAAGATTTTAATCGACTTGTTCGTTGCTTCTTAAGACCAGATGATGTTTGTTCAATGCTTGTGTTTGGCGGTGAAAAACCGTTTATTATATATATAAGTGCGAGGTGTATGGATCATTTTAATGAGATCGCAATAATCTCACAAGCACTTCATCGGTATAACAAAATAAAGCGCGAAATAATAAAACAACATGAATATAAATATGAACTATTTACAAATATTAATAAACAAATTTAATCGATCAAATAAAAAATTTTATCAGCTCAATAAAAAATTTACTTTCGATGTGATCAACGCAAATCTTGAACCGAAGATAAATGATTTATATCATATAGGTCCGGGTACTCCTATAACTGTTGATAATGTGAGATCAATAAATTTGGATAACCCGATAGTTTATATGAGGAATAATAATGGGATTATTATTGTATGATAATAAAATTGAACTATTTTTTTTAAATAAATAATAATGACTTCAACAAATTGGGACATATATATTTGCGAAACCAATTTCCAAGAATATGTCGTATATGTGTCGACCTTTAATGAAAAAAATCGACCATATTATGATCAATGGATAATATATCCTCTATTATTAAAGTTTTTTCATGATTTTGAATATTTTAACGTAATGATCCACTACAAGAACAATAATTATAAAATAATGCTGTATTATAAAATTATGCCGTAAATAAAATTAAATTAAAATTATGCCGTAAATAATGCCGTATTATAAAATTATGCCGTAAAATAAAATAATGCCGTATTATAAAATAATTATAAAATAATGCCAATAATTATAAAATAATGCCAATAATTATAAAATAATTAAAAATAATGCCGCACAAAAAATGATGTCAAAACTAGAATATCGTATATCGTTTGATTCAGTATCAAAAATATTACATCGAGTAATTATGTCAAAATATGATAATCAAGAACCCATCTATAAAAAAATTGAAATATTTAACCATGATACCCAGTTAAAAACATTGCGACGATTATTTTCAAATATTTTTAGGAATGATTGTATTAATTGGGCGTGATAGATTTGAATTATTTTTAATGACATAATATAGTTTAAAAAAAATGGTTGTAAATATATTGAAAAAATATGATGATAGTGACGATGATATTGATGATAATGATGATAACGTTATTAATATATATTTCTTTATGATCAATGCAACAACAAGTATAATACTTGCAAGAGTTGATGTTGATCATCTGATCAATTATCAACAAATTATATCGGATGTCATTTATAATAGCATAAAGGCAAGGTATATTAATATATATCCGTCAATGGTATATTTTTATTATAAAAATAATGACCGGTATGCAATTTTTAATATAAACACGTATACGATACCAACAGTACCACAATATATAGATTTGATAAAAAATATTGATATAAATAGCGTAACAGTAGTTGAGGTGACACCAAAAGATGTTTATATCACTACTGTAAATTGTAGATTTTTACGTTCTTACATTGATGATATCATCGAAATAATAAATATTTATAAAACCCTCGTTAGTACAGGAATATTCGAATTTTATTATGAAACGCATCAAAACATGCATAAGTGTGGATATTAATTTTTTTATGAGTTCCGGCAAAATTTGAATAAGAATAATATTTTAATATCAAAGATGAGTTTAGTACCGTATAAATTAAAAAATGCAATAAAAGACGATACTTTATTAAACTTATATGTTTTTCATTGCGAACATGAATTAAATAAAAATATAATATTGGTAACCGTACTAACTAATACACTAAAAATCGATACTGATATTATCAGTAATTATGTAATATCATTATTACAAATTTACGAGACATTTATACCAAATGTCGACAATAAGACATATTATATTTTATGTATTAACGCACTAGCAAAAATATATTTATTATTTCGAGTGGGTGATTATAAAACGGAAGATATAATAATTTACGAATTATTTATATCAAAATATATATCGATAAAAACATCTATCGATTATAAAATAAAAAAGAATATAAATATTTATCATTGCGAAGAAATAAAACGGATTGAAAATCGTACAGATATTTATTATCACATAATAAATAGAAAAATGAAAAAATATTGCTATGAAACCACAAGTACAATAAAAGAATTCGTTGATAAATTAATATTAAATTATAACAAAGTATTATTAGAATGTATTAAATATAATGAGCAAAAAATATAATAATTTTATTATTTTTTGTTAAATTTGAATATAATATCATATTAATTCATAAAATGGAAGAAGATTTTAATCGACTTGTTCGTTGCTTCTTAAGACCAGATGATGTTTGTTCAATGCTTGTGTTTGGCGGTGAAAAACCGTTTATTATATATATAAGTGCGAGGTGTATGGATCATTTTAATGAGATCGCAATAATCTCACAAGCACTTCATCGGTATAACAAAATAAAGCGCGAAATAATAAAACAACATGAATATAAATATGAACTATTTACAAATATTAATAAACAAATTTAATCGATCAAATAAAAAATTTTATCAGCTCAATAAAAAATTTACTTTCGATGTGATCAACGCAAATCTTGAACCGAAGATAAATGATTTATATCATATAGGTCCGGGTACTCCTATAACTGTTGATAATGTGAGATCAATAAATTTGGATAACCCGATAGTTTATATGAGGAATAATAATGGGATTATTATTGTATGATAATAAAATTGAACTATATTTTTTTAAATAAATAATAATGACTTCAACAAATTGGGACATATATATTTGCGAAACCAATTTCCAAGAATATGTCGTATATGTGTCGACCTTTAATGAAAAAAATCGACCATATTATGATCAATGGATAATATATCCTCTATTATTAAAGTTTTTTCATGATTTTGAATATTTTTACGTATGATGATATGCTAAGTTACAATTCTTGTAAGCTTCAGTGTCACCGACCGTGTAAAAAAACGACCGTGTAAAAAAAACGTGAAAACTGTGGCCCGTGTAAAAAAAACGTGAAAACCGAGGTCCGTGTAAAGAAAGTTGAAATAAAACGTTAAAACCGTAAAAGAAATGAAAGTGATGAAAATTTCCCGGTCTCAAAAAAAAAGGTGGCGCATGCGCGCAAAAAAAAAAAGATCAGGTGACAAAAAATTTTTTAATGAAGCGTGACCAAATGTATATAAAGAGTGAAAAAAAAATGAAATGGGTTCATAACGAATGGAATCAAAAAACAAACCGTTACAACAATTTCAAACTCCAACGACCGTAGCAGTAGTTCGACCTTATAAACAAGATCCTCCGATAGATTTTGTTTCATTACCTGAATAATCAGACAAAGTCTAATTACCCGATATGCAAGCTGGACCTGTAGCCTTAGGGAAAAAAGGAAACAAAGACTAAAATATATGATAAGTAATAGATTTACGCAAAGTTTAGACAGGTGTCTAGAGAGAATTTTAAAGATTATAGATTTACGGGGGCATAAAAACGTTTATTTATTTCTTTATCCATTATATGGTGACTTTTTAATAAATTTTACTATCACATCCTTATATTATTTTAAAGTTATTGAGTGCTCGTAGCTTATTCAAAGTTTAATTACTTAAATTTATATTTTATATTTTATTGTTTAAAGTTATGTTTTAATTGTTTAAAGTTATATTTTAAAAGAAGTTATACAAAAAACTTAGATTATTTATTATTGCAACTCATATGGTTAAAACCAGTTTACCTTGTTAGTGTATCTAAAACCACCCCCAACAAACGAATAACCAAGCGATATCGTAGATGTAGGAATATCGATTCATGGTATTAGTAGAAAGTGTACTCACCACTATCCAAACCACACTGATCCAATTCCAGCGAGGTACATAAGCGGAATGATCTTTTTAACCAGCTTAAATCAATGCTGGGTCAGCAGTTGCTCCCTCAATCAGTTGATCTACTCGCGGCAACACCTTAAAAGATTTTTTGACCAGCTTCAATCAATGCTGGGTCAGCAGTAGCTCCCTCAATCAGTTGATCTGCTCGCGGCAAAACCTTAAATGATCTTTTGACCAGCTTCAATCAATGCTGGGTCAGCAGCTGTTCCCTCAGTCAGTTGATCTCCTCGCGGCAAAACTTTAACCAACAGTTCACATCAGGAAGAGTGCGTTTGAACAGCGGCCGAATACCACCTCAAGTTAAATCACCATAGCGATAGACCAGAGATATGATGTTAAGGGCGTTGACTCGTAGGGATGAGAAAATATTGCAAAAACAAATATTATATTTCATTTTTTTATTTATTCTTTAAAGTTATATATTTTCATTGTTTAAAGTTATATTTTAAAGAGGTTATATATCAAAACTTTTCTATTATTGACCTATTAAAAGTATTCTGCCCTCTATTATTGTTTAATTCTTTATCTATTCAATTAATTATGCTATGTATAATATTTATTTTATATTTAAAATTAGTAAAGAATTACATATATTTAATAGAAAAAAGGTGATATGAGACAATATGGGCCATTACATCCAGATTGTGTGCATGACCTATGGTGATCGAGGCCTACTCAACAAATGCAAATAATTTTAGTTTATGCACTAATCAACAGGCATGCAACCATTGATATGGATCGATACGTGAGTAAATCTCATAAAAGCTAAATGGAATCAAGTGAAAAAAGTGAAAAGAGAAAATTACGCCTTACCGACGCGGGATGCGAACCCGGGTCTCCGCGGCCACATGTAAAGTACTAACCGAATGAGCTAAACGTTCATATGCTTGTCGAAAACCTAGTAGATTATAATTCTCAAACTTAAGAGCTATTTTAAATCAGATTTGTGGAAAGCAATAACCAAGCGAAAAAGTGTTCCATAGACCAGGCATATGAGTGGTAATTTGAGCCCTAAATTGTTCTTCATACGTATACAAATGCGTAGTGGAATGCTAATATGATAAATTTCTTAAAGAAAGAGGCATGTGTCATGGCGCGACCATGTATCTACTGCTTAAAAATAGGTGCAGGCGCTGTGGATAATTCATGCTTAAATTAATTAAAAAGCAGGGGTAGGCGCGGTGGAGTGCGTGTACATCGACTGACTTAAATAGGGATTGGCGCAGTGGAGTGCACATACATCGACTGACTTAAATAGGGATAGGCGCAGCGGAGTGTTGTTGCATCGACTGATTAGAATAGGGACAGGCGCAGTGGAGCTAACCCGCAAGTACAAAGGGTTTTTGGTGAGGGCAAGCAGTCCAAAGAATTAATTTATTATTCTTAGTTTTAGAAAAAGCCTTCTGCTCTGCCTCAGTATAAAAACGCATCAAACCGCTATGTAGGAGTTAAAAAATAAAAAATTAGAGCCTGTGATAGGGGTGCGCGTGCCCGCATGAGAAAGATATAAGTGAGATGTCTAACTTAGCAAATTGATTGTTTTGGCTTTATAATTTAATAATCAACTAAATTGTTGTTTCTTATTCTAAAATTTAATTATTATCTTCATGCTAAACATTTTTTTATATAATCATTTTTTAATGGACTTAGTTATTCGAATATTTATTGGACAAAAACAAACAGTTAATGCAAACTAACAACACAACATTATGGGATCACTAAAAACAGTACAGATGTGGAGACAATAGATGGACAAAAACATAGTAATCAAAGCACAGTACAAAAACTACATATAAAGCCCAAAACCGGGACAAATGAACAATAAAATTACTCTACAAAAAATATTAGAATACGCGCGTAAAAAACTCACAAAAGATACGCATAAAAAATACATTAGTGTTTGAGAAAAAAGCAAACGAATTAGGTAGTGTAAATACCAGATTCTCATCAGGAAATGGTTATGGTATTGACCCTTTTGAGGGGGTCTCTACCCTGGTATTTTGACGTTTCGAATGTTTAATTCACCAACTCCTAAAAACTCCCGTCGGAGTCTTATCATCGAAATCAGTATAAAAAACCCATTCCGACGCCAAGCCTCGCTCATGTTGCAACACTAAAAGGACACACTACTCGGAGCCAAACTCCTTAAAATTAAACCCATTAAAATGTAAACACTAATATAATTTTAAGAAAAACAAAAAAGCAACGCAGAACAAATTGGCGCAAGAATAATGCTTATTCAAACTTAAACAAACAATCGTTACACATATACTAAAGGATAGCAATCCCATGATACAATGGAAACAAAAACTATACATTAGAAGTTGTTTCCAAATTTGTATCCTGTGTATGGAAATAATACTTGTTTAAAACACACTTATCCACTCGGAGGTGTGTTAAACTTGTATTTTATTTTAGCCTTTAGTCTCTGGGATACTTAAAAATTAGTTCCTTAATGAACATTTGGCATTTGTGTATACATTCGGAGAAACCAATAAAGAAATAAATCAAGTTACCTTTCATCTTTTGAAAAACTCGAACGCTACTTGTGACCTGATCGCTTCGTATGTATAACTGACTAGTTCATACGAAATTTATAAGATGTGTAAAGTGATCCAAGACAAATGAGGTAGTTAGTTTCAAATTGCAAAACGTGCAAGGTGATTAGCTTCTAATTCGGAAACGTGTGAGATGAGCCAAAACGATAAAAAATGCATTATGTTTACTCTAATATGAGACAAGTGAGCCTAGATGACTGTAATTATGCGATAAATATTGAAAAATCGGATCTAATTTGATCAAAATGTGCTAACACCTTATGGTTTTTATGACTAGTGATAAGACGGCTCAGGAAACTAATTCGAGTTTAGATGTTTTATCACAATTCAATGTTTTATATTGCATACTTTATTTTAAAGTTATTCAAAATTATATTCATGTGTACAATTTATGTTTTTAATCCAAAGTTGTTTAAAATTTTAAGTTTAAAGTAGTGTGTTTACCTTTAAGAGTACTAAGTTTAGCTTAACAGATTCTCTTAAAAGATTCTATTTTATGTTATCGTTTATATTTAAGTTATAATATAAATTATTCTTGTTATTTATCGCTTAACATATTCTTATGTTTAATCTAATTAATAATTTAAAGTTATATAAAGTTCATATCAAAAATTTGTTTTAAAGTTATATTTACGAAAATAAGTTAATTTATGAGAGGTTTAATTAAATCTTTATTTTTATTCTCCCCATGGTGAGCTTAAAGGTTTCAGATAAAACAAAGATGGGAGGTTGAGAACAGAAAAAGATACAAATATCCCCTTCAGTTAAGATATTGTCATGGTAATGAGTAAGCATACGTCGTGGTCCCCGAGCATCTACCCTCTTAATGAGGGGCGTGATAGGGTTTGTTTCATTACCTGAATAATCAGACAAAGTCTAATTACCCGATATGCAAGCTGGACCTGTAGCCTAAGGGAAAAAAGGAAACAGGGTTAGGGTCAGGGTTAGGGTCAGGGTTAGGGTCAGGGTTAGTTTATCCGAAATAACCAGACAAAGTCTGTTTATTCGATATGCAAGCTGGACCTGTAGCCTAAGGGAAAAAAGAAAAAAAAAGGAAACAAAGACTAAAACATATGATAAGTAATAGACTTACGCAAAGTTAGACAGGTGTCTAGAGAAAATTTTAAAGATTATAGATTCACGGGGGCATAAAAAAGTTTATTTATTTCTTTATTAATTATATGGTGACTTTTTAATAAATTTTACTATCACATTCTTATATTATTTTAAAGTTATTGAGTGCTTGTAGCTTATTCAAAGTTTAATTGCTTAAATTTATATTTCATATTTTATTGTTTAAAGTTATGTTTTAATTGTTTAAAGTTTGTTTATCCGAAATAACCAGACAAAGTCTGTTTATTCGATATGCAAGCTGGACCTGTAGCCTAAGGGAAAAAAGAAAAAAAAAGGAAACAAAGACTAAAACATATGATAAGTAATAGACTTACGCAAAGTTAGACAGGTGTCTAGAGAAAATTTTAAAGATTATAGATTCACGGGGGCATAAAAAAGTTTATTTATTTCTTTATTAATTATATGGTGACTTTTTAATAAATTTTACTATCACATTCTTATATTATTTTAAAGTTATTGAGTGCTTGTAGCTTATTCAAAGTTTAATTGCTTAAATTTATATTTCATATTTTATTGTTTAAAGTTATGTTTTAATTGTTTAAAGTTTTATTTCAAAAGAAGTTATACAAAAAACTTAGATTATTCATTATTGCAACTCATATGGTTAAAACCAGTTTATCAGGTTAGTGTAGCTAAAACCACCCCCAAAAAACGAATAACCAAGCGATATCGTAGATGTAGGAATATCGATTCATGGTATTAGTAGAAAGTGTACTCACCACTATCCAAACCACACTGATCCAATTCCAGCGAGGCACATAAGCGGAATGATCTTTTTAACCCGCTTTAATCAATGCTAGGTCGACAGTTGCTCCCTCAATCAGTCGATCTACTCGCGGCAACACCTTAAAAGATTTTTTTCACCAGCTTCAAACAATGCTGGGTCAGCAGTAGCTCCCTCAATCAGTTGATCTACTCGCGGCAAAACCTTAAATGATCTTTTGACCAGCTTCAATCTATGCTGGGTCAGCAGCTGTTCCCTCAGTCAGTTGATCTCCTCGCGGCAAAACTTTAACCAACAGTTCACATCAGGAAGAGTGCGTTTGAACAGCGGCCGAATACCACCTCAAGATAAATCACCATAGCGATAGACCAGAGATATGATGCTAAGGGCGTTGACTCGTAGGGATGAGAAAATATTGCAAAAACAATTATTCTGGTTAATGAAGTTAAAATATTATATTTCATTTTTTTTATTTATTCTTTAAAGTTATATTTTCATTGTTTAAAGTTATATTTTAAAGAAGTTATATACCAATACTTTTCTATTATTGACCTATTAAAAGTATTTTGCCCTCTACTATTGTTTAATTCTTTATCTATTCAATTAATTATGCTATGTATAATATTTATTTTATATTTAAAATTAGTAAAGAATTACATATATTTAATAGAAAAAAGGTGATATGAGACAATATGGGCCATTACATCCAGATTGTGTGTATGACCTATGGTGATCGAGGCCTACTCAACAAATGCATATAATTTTAGTTTATGCACTAATCAACAGGTATGCAACCCTTGATATGGATCGATACGTGAGTAAATCTCATAAAGCTAAATGAAATCAAGTGAAAAAAGTGAAAAGAGAAAAATACGCCTTACCGACGCGGGATGCGAACCCGGGTCTCCGCGGCCTTATGTAAAGTACTAACCATATGAGCTAAACGTTCATATGCTTATCAAAAACCTAATAGATTATCATTCTTAAACTTAGAAGCTATTTTCAATCAGATTTGTGGAAAGCAATAACCGAGTGAAAAGTATTCCATAGACCAGGCCTATGAGTGGTAATTTGAGCCCTAAATTGTTCTTCATACGTATACAAATGCGTAGTGGAATGCTAATATGATAAATTTCTTAAAGAAAGAGGCATGTGTCATGGCGCGACCATGTATCTACTGCTTAAAAATAGGTGCTGGCGCTGTGGTTAACTCGCGCTTAAATTAATTCAAAAAATAGGGATAGGTGCAGTGGAGTGCGCATACATCGACTGACTTAAATAGGGATTGGCGCAGTGGAGTGTGCATACATCGACTGACTTAAAAAGGGATAGACGCAGCGGAGTGTGCATACATCGACTGACTTAAATAGGGATGGGCGCAGCGGAGTGTTGCTACATCGACTGACTAAAATAGGGACAGGCGCAGTGGAGCTAAATTGCCCGCGCAAAAGGGTTTTTGGTGAGGGCGAGCAATCCAAAAAATTAATTTATTAATCTTAGTATAATAAAGCCTGCTGCTCTGCCTTTGTATAAAAACGGGTAATTGAGAATTAGTTTTATATTATTAAACACTAGACAAAACAAAAAATAAAAAATTAGACCTTGTGGTAGGGGTGCGCGTGCGTGCATGAGATGTCTTACTTAGAAAATTGCTTATCATAGCCTTCTAATTAAATCGTAAATTTAGTTGTAATTTATACTTAAAAATTAAATTATTATCTACATGTAATAATTTTTAATTATCAATTTTATAAGGATTTAGTTATTAGAAAATTTATTGAACATAAACAAAACATTAATGCAAGTAAACAGCACAACATAATGGGTTCACATATAAAAACAGTATAAATGCGGAGACAATGTATAGACAAAAACATAGTTAATCAAAAGCACAGTACCAAAGCAACATATAAAACCCAAGGGCCAGGACAATTGAACCATTGAATTATTCTACAAAAAATATTAGAACATTCGCGCGTAAAAAACTAAAAAAGATACGCATAAAAAATACATTAGTGTTTGAGAAAAAAGCAAACGAATTAGGTAGTGTAAATACCAGATTCTCATCAGGAAATGGTTATGGTATTGACCCTTTTGAGGGGGTCTCTACCCTGGTATTATGACGTTTCGAATGTTTAATTCACCAAATTCTAAAAACTCCCGTCGGAGTCTTATCATCGAAATCAGTATAAAAAACCCATTCCGACGCCAAGCCTCGCTCATGTTGCAACACTAAAAGGACACACTACTCGGAGCCAATTACCCTATCATAAACTTATTGAATAAACACTAATACATTCTTTAGAAAAAAGTTACGAAAAATAAGCGCGATAGGTGAGTATACAATTTACGTTAAGTTAAAACACATAAAATTAAGTAGTATATAGTTAGTTAGAAAAACTTAGAGTATGAGTTTGGTAATATTTAAGCAATAAGCAGAAATAATACTTTTAAAATATATAACCTTAATCTATATTTTATTGAGAAAAAATATACATCTGGCATTAGACTTATGATATACACCTTATACGTATCAAACATATAGCCAACATAATCGTGGAAACTTGATGTCAAGTATCCTTAAATATATTTGGCATCGCTAGATATTCAGGACAATCCTACTTCAAAATAAATAAATAGAAAGAAGACTAGTACCGTTGCTTCTTGGCATATTCTTTTGGAGTTTTGAAGAAAACTGTTTGATGATGATGGTCTTTTCGAAGCCATATTGCTTTTATTCAAAGAATATATAAAATTATTAATCACGAACTGCTATCTAGATGTTTCTGGTCGATAATGCTCTGATAGTATGTGAAAAGATTAAATGAAAAGCATTGTTAATGTGAGAAAGGTGAAGAAAATTTAATGGCTAATATGTTTAATAAGTTCGTTTATACCGGATACGCGAGGTGCTTTAGTCTAATTTTAAGATTTTATCATGGTTTTTAAGGAGGTAATAAATCGTCAGGGTTAGGGTTAGGGTTAGGGTTAGGGTTAGGGTTAGGGGTTAGGGTTAGGGTTAGGGTTAGGGTTAGGGTCAGGGTGAGGGTTAGGGTTAGGGTTAGGGTTAGGGTTAGGGTTAGGGTTAGGGTCAGGGTTCAGGGTTAGGGTTAGGGTTAGGGTTAGGGTAAGGGTTAGGGTTAGGGTTAGGGTTAGGGGTT